>NC_073696.1:24613357-24755857 GCF_029784165.1 Wyeomyia smithii | reverse complement strand
AGAACGAGATATTCAAACAGAAAGAGAAAATGGATGGGGAAAAAGGGTGGAGAAAAAGAGAACAAAAATAAGTATAGAGAAAGAAAAATTTTGAAAGAAAGGCAGAGAGAGATAGACTAAGAAATATGGAATTAGGTACAATTTAAAAGATGTAGAAAGAGAAACAGGAAAGAGAAAAATAAAGAAAGGTGGAGAGAAAGAGAAAAACCAGGAAATGTGGAGATAGAAACAGAGAGAAATAGATGTATAAAGAATTAGTCGGAGAGGGAAAAATAACGAAGAGATGAAGAAGAAGAAAAGAATAACGAAGAGAAAAACAGAGAAACGAGGGAGAGTGAAAATGAAAGAAACGAAGTGAGAGAGGAGAAATAAATGAGAAAGATAGAGAGAAACAATGGAATGAGAAGAGAGAGATTGATATAAATAGAGAGTGATGTGCAGGGAGTCAGAGAAAAAGAATATTGAGAGAATGAGAGAAAAACAATTGAAAAAATGAAAAATTAAAGGGAATGAAGAGACTTGCAGCATGAGAAAGAGCTAGAAAAATAAAGAAAGAGTGATATAATAATAAAAGGAATTAAACAATACCTTCCGTACGATGACGAAAATGGTGCGAAATAGAAAAAAAAAATGACTGAGATAAAAGTGTAGACTGGTAAGAGTTTGCGAATAAAGAGGATGACCTATGTAAATATTTTAAGAATATAAATATATTAAAAATATTAAAAGAAATAGGGGAATCTGGTAAAAGAATGAAAGCAAGAAAAAAAGAAAAAAACTAGAAAGAGAATTGAAGAGTAGATAGAGATAGAGGTTGAAGGAGTCAGAGAAAGCGAGCAAGCGAGAGAAAAATTGAGATATAAAAAGAAAAATAGATTTTTTTTCTACATATATATGTGGTATCTACCTTTTTTAAGCAGCAAAGTTAATAAATATTGAATATGAATGCTTTTCAAGAACTGATAGTAAATCCCAAAAGGGAGATACAAAAAGTAAGATACAAAGAGAGTAAAAATATATAAATTATGGTGATAGATAAGATGCGAAAGAGATAACATAACATATAGAGATAGACAGAAGGAGAGACAAAAAGAAAAACAGAAGGAGGGAGAGCACAGAAGAAAAAATGAAATGAAGGAACTGAGAATAGAAAAGGGTGGAAAAGAGGTGAACAGAGACAAAGCCGAAAAACATGAAGAGACAAATCGGCAGAGATTAGGGAGAGAAATTCACTTTGGAGAGAGATAGACAAAGAAGCAGAGAAATAAATAGAGTGGAAGAAAAATAAAAGGGGAAAGAGAGGAAAGAATGATAACCCTATGGTTATGTTTCTTATTCTATTGACTATCGGACAAGTCATGCTATTTTTAATTTCAACTTTAGGCAGTAACTATTGGGTTGACGATAGAAAAACTATAGCAGAATAACAACTGAAAATTTGATAGTATAGAATTCGAAAAATGAAGTTCGGCAGGTAGGACTCGAACCCACAAATTCTAATCTCCGGTCAGATGCGTTTTTGATTACATCACCGCAGAACTGATGATTCCACCTTTCTGACTACCTATTTTGTGTCGCTTCTATAATTATATTTATATATATTATATTTTCATTGTTTTTATATATCTTTTGTTTGTTGTTTTCTGTGTCCTATTTGAATTTTTATTCAAATTTTAAAACAAAGATCCAGCTCTTCATTATTTGCTTCATGTTTAATATTTTTTATTTACAGTAACATTTAGAATTAAGCAAAGCAGAGCCTTGGTGCTACATTCTGATTCGGAACTTGACCTTCTGTTTATTATACACAGACTTCGTAGCCAACTGTTTAGTGTACAGGACAATTGCGGGCCTAGCGCTACGATCCTACTGACACTATCAGCCTTGCCCGAGCCGAGACTCGAACCTACGAAGACTGGCTTTTTAGGCCAGCATCGTACCTCGAGGCCAGCTGGGAGGGTTCAGAATTATAATAATTTTAATGATTAAATTTTGAAGATATAAAATTACGCGAGAATAAGACAAATTGGTAGAAAAACCGAGAGAACAATATAAAATGAAATAAAAAATAGGGATGAAGGAATGGAGAAAAAGAGAAATAAAAAAGCACAAAAATAGTAAAAGTGTAACATAAAAACGAAGAGTTATAAAGAAAGAGGAACCAAATAGGTAGAGAAATATAAAGAAAGATAGAATATAAAGAAACGCAAAAATTTAGAGAAAAGATGTAATGCAATGACGTAGTAATAAGAAAGAGAAAAGGCATAGAGTAGGATGCAAAAATAGAGGAAAATAAAAAAAAAGAAAGGTAGATAAAAGAGAAACAAAAACAAATGCAGAGAGATATAGAAAGACAACTGCAAATTATTTATTATCTATTTATCAATAGACATGGACAAAAAGAGATACATAGCAATAAATAGAGAAAGAAACATTGCTTAAAGAAAAAGTCAGAAAAGATTGAAAAAAAGGAAATAAAGGAAGCGCGAAGGTGAAAGAAAAACAGAGAAATAGTAAAATGAATTCTTCTTGGATATCTTTTCTATTTGTTTACCTGGGGGACATAGGGTAAATGTGCCACTGTGACAAAAATTATTGTCTTTTGTAGCGGGTCCTGATTGCTGTACACTGATTACAAGATACTCGAACGCGTTGATGGAATCCATGTCGGTTTCGCTTTCATCCAGTCGGAGACTGTTATTACTAAAGTTATTTTCTTGTCTCCGTTGGTCTTAGTAAAATGGAAATAAGTAGGGGAACTGCTTAATTATTCATCTCAGCCCGTATAATCATCTCATACAACATGAACACACAATCGAAAACAGGAAAAAACGCATATTTTGTAACTAACCCAATCTGCTAATCCATGGAAAAGATTCTTCTTTGTTAACTTTAGAGTCCTCATAAAGTATAATCCTCAAAACTCACTTAAAAGCTCTAAATATGATATTATAGTCGGGCATCTGCACTTGAAAACTTATTTAATTCAATCACCAAAAACAAGCTTGAATTAGCAGAAATATAAGAGATGAATTTCTACAATGCCTAAATTTCATCTGTATGTATCATCTGTTTTGTATCATCAGCGTTGAAGGAAATCAAAAGTTGCCAAATCAGTTTCTGTTAATACGAGAAAATCATACTGAAAATGTTGAATTATTCCGACATAATTGACATAAATCTACTGCATTGTAGTGGTTACCTAGGTCACCAATTTTGCACGTAAACAACTACAGCGGATATCTAGGAAACCTACTACGACGGACTGCGGCTACGTTCATTCATGATAATGTGATTTATTCATGATCAATAGTGTGATGAATAAGGGGGCGTCGTGAGATGAATAATTGAGCAGTGATTCAAGTTTTAAGATGGATATGGAAGCGTTGATAAAAATGGTTGGTTTTACAAAATTCAGAATAAATCTAGCTAATTTGACTAAATATACAATGCTGAACGATTCCATAAGAGCACGTGGGCATATTTAGTTTATTTGTTCAATGATTTCGTGAAAATTTGGTGTTTGATCCGTGCATTCTTCGTAAATATCGGATTAATGAGATGAATAATGGAGCAGTTCCCTATTGAGCTAGTGGTTTCATTATATTCTGCTACAAAAAATCAAATACTACTTAAATCCTCCGCAGATACGTATTTCGGTTATAACTTATAACTAGGGACAGTGGTAAATCGCGATTTCGCGGAAGCCGCGAATTCCGCGAAACTCGGCATTAGCCGCGAAATTTATAAAAACCCGCGAAATGCCGCGAAAGTAATGAAAAATAGCAACATTCTATGTCATTTATGAAACATTTCGATTTAAAACCTTCGGAATACATCAAAACTAGCAACATGGACAAAGCTGAAGATTACTTGGTACCTCGATGGCAACGGGACGTCTTTTCCTCGCAGTACTATTGCTCTCTTGCATCCAGATTTTGTCAGCCTAGGTTGAATTATCTTCGGAAGGTTCGGTTACTTGATACTCTTCGAGCAAGGATTTTGGCGACTTGCATGATAAAATTCCAAAGTGTGCAGTCATGAAATCGAACTTGCGAGATGAACTAAGTACATGCATCCATCTGCAAGGGGAACTAAGAAGGGGTAAACAGGGTAAGACCGCCCTGCGGGGTAAGACCGCCCACCGTAGTTTTAATACCAAGTTATGAAATAATTGAAAAATTTCTTTAACGTGTCTATTACAGTATAATTACATAACATTTTGCACGTTTTTCTGTTTTGATAGTGCGCGAACGGTCGCAGAAATAATCAAAAACAACCTTTCAGCTGGCAACCATTCAATGCGCTATTGTTTTGCGGCAACGGGACTTAAGGTTTTTCAGTCTAAAAATCTATTGTTTTGTTTGTGAATATACGTTTAATCGCTTGCCTGAATCTATCTTCTTTCGGAAATATCGAAGGCCGTGAGTAATCTTGTAATTTTGACTACTTTTTCGGTCAAATATGAAAAGTGGGGGTAAAGTCGCCCACTATACAAGGGGTCAAACCGCCACGAATCCAACTGCTTGTTGTTTTACTTCAAGACCCAAATGCCTCGACACTACAAATGGAATATTTACAGGATCAGTTAAGCAACTTCAAGCCACATAAGACATCGATGTTAATCGACCATTTTCGATTTGGTTGAAGCTTGTTCATTAGTCTTGACTTATTTTTGAAAAAAGTAAACCTGTGTGAAAATGGTGTTAATGAACCAAAATAATTTTAGAGCCAGGACGGTTTGTTTGATTGGTATGACGTCTCCGGCAGAATTGAAAATAGTAGTTTTTTACTTTCGAAAAAAGTACACGCTCTAAAAAATTTAAAGAAAATATATAAAATAGAATTAAAATTATATTTTTTTTTAAATTTATTTGAAAAACATGTTTTTGCCTGTAAAATCTACAAAAGGTAAGCTAAAATTTTATTGTTGTTGGATCATGGAGTAATAGAAATATTAATAGCTCAAATTTTGTGAAGAATTTTTTTTTTGACTGTTTGTTTGGTGTATAGAGTCGTTGGTAATTTTGTTCTTTAAATAAAAGAGCATAGAAAATTGAAAATATTAATAAAAGAAATAATAATTGTTAGTATTTTTCTATACATGATAAGTCTTCAAAAGAATCATACAGACAGGTTTAATGAGTTTTAATTTTTAGCTTAAAGATTGGTATATTATGAATTCAATATCTTGAAAAACCCCAATTCTGAAAAATCTATTTGTTTTCAAACCCAAAAAAGTTACCGTTACATTGATTTGAACTTGAATAATCAGAAAACAAAATAAGTTATAACTAAAAAAAAAAAAAAAATTTCAGATTTTTCACAGTGTATATTTTATTTAAAAAGAAAAAAAATACCATCCACATCTTTGTCAGAGACACGATACCGATCAAATCAACCGTTTCGGCCCTAAAAATATTGTTTATCCTCAAAAAATGGTGGGCGATCTTACCCCGCTGGTGGGCGGGCTTACCCCGCATGAAAAAGATCTGCACATTTTCAATGAATTTTTAAAATTTAAAAGAAAGCTGGAAAATAAACAAAAATATTTCAGTTCTTATTTTTCAAATGCGGGTATTGAATAGAAGAACCTCTTAGCGAAGAAAAAATGAAATTGCAGCCGCAACTTTTTTTTCTATAAACAGAATTGCTTAAGGGGGCGGTCTTACCCCGCTTACCCCTACAGCAGATTGGTACTATAATTTTGGCAGGTATTCGGAACGCAAATATTTTCTTGAAATTTTACAGTTGGCAAATATGTGTGAATAAGAATCCAATTTAGGGTAATTTTTCATATGTGACTCTTTTAGTTTTGTGGATATGTTATGTTTTTAAAATTTATTTGAAAAGATTGAATGAAAAGAAGTGCAAATTAGGAACATTTTTGGCCCGCTCCCAGAATAATTATTACAAATTTTATATTTTCTCTATACTGTTGAGTGTTGAGTGAAAATTACACGCATTTACCAACTATGTTTTATTTGAAATTTTATTCAAATCCAGTATTAAGTTTAGAAGAAAATGTAGTTTCATTTTTATTTCTGTCATATTTTAGTATTTATTTTTTAATATTTTTTTTTCCAAATAACTCAGGTTTCAAATTAGCTTTCCGATAGTTGAATTATTATTTACATGTACTATTTTTTCCAAATCAAAATCTGCTTACAAGCAATTTTTATCTTTTCAATATTGCACTTTCTAACTAGTTTCACCAAAGTTGAATATCACACCCTCAAATTGCCTTCAACTTAACTTGTCTACGTCTCCCCTCGCTTAAGTCATCTAAGGCTCCAGCACTAAGATTCCAGCAGCAACAGTCGTAAATGTCACAAAGGCCTCGATTATTTCCTGCTATGTACTATAAATCATACAGCGCCGGCTAGCCACTCTTCCTACATTGCGGCAGCAGGGGCCACCACCGCGACTTTTTCTCTCTGATGGAAACATCATCAAACAATAATAATTTCAAGAGCACACACACGCACGGTTCTACGGTTCTCACTCATATTCTGTGTGCGTCCGTCCATCCGTCTCGATCCGGGTTTCGACGTGGCGACGATTCTTGCGATGTAGAATGTATTTATTTATATTATATGCACCCGACGATGAGATGGGCGAGCGTGACGCGGAGTGGGTTGATGCGATGCGATGGGATGGGTTCTTTTTCATCTTGCCACCTCGTTCTCCTCCCGCTCGACGGAAGAAACCACTGTCGCACTCGGTTTTACGATGATGGGATATGGTTATTCAATTTGTTTTACTTGATTGAATTGCTTAATATGGACCAGTCTCGGGAGCAATTCGCTTCCAGTGACAAAGAAATTAATTCTTCCATCGTTTGGTTTTTTTTCTTTTTATTACTTCTGTTCATTGCGGTGTGATTGTTCGGCTCAGTCTCAAGAGCACACAGCACGTGAGTGCTGCAAGGGTTATCTCTTGGGCAGAGGAAAAGCGAAGGAAGTGAAAGTCGGCTTGCAGCTAACGTGGAAAATCGATTTGCACTCCCAGTTTCGGGTGCACTTTTCCCACCGATGATGGACTCGATTAGGACCGGGTGTGAAGTGAAATTTTAGCTTCGTTTTGATGGGAATCAAGAAGTACACAGAAACTTTGTAAATCCACTCTGCCGGTTAAGTGGAGGAACACATTTTTCTGTTTTACATGAGTTGTGTGGCTGGCGTCGTCATCGAGAGTGAGAAACCGCACTAATTGGGTTCTCAAGTGGATGGTTGAGAAAAGGAGACAATCATCGTAAGCTGACGATAAACATATGAGCTTCCACCGATCAAGTGTCGGATTCGAGGCGCTGAAACTCGGTAGATTTTTCACTTCGTTAACACAGTAACAAACGACTACGTGTATTCTTTCCAATTCTTTCTCGATGAAGGGGAAAATTCATTTAATTCAATTCCAATTTGTGGGGAGAATAAATTCCCAATAACTTACTCATCGTCATCATCGCCATCAATTAATTGAACCGTGCAAAAGGTCCATCCCTCTGCTGGTAATTGACAATCAATTAAAACCCGCTTTCGGTGCAACTGTCCCCTTCTGCGAAGAATGCAAGCCTAAGTCAATAGCAAGCAAATAGAAAATCATTCCGCCTCCGGCGACGGACAGTCCAATTAAAGCCACTGGAGCGCTCCACTCTCCTATGATCTATATGGATAGTTCCGACTTTAGCTCAGAAGCGTTGCAAATGATGCGGAAATATGACATCGCCTTATTCTATTCTGTCCGTTCCGTTTTTAGTTTCCTAGCCGTCGTCGTCGTCTTGTCGGTTGGACATCTCGGACGTTCGAGATCGATAGGACATAAAGTTCAAATTTCGACACTAACCTTCTGCTGACCACGTCGTTTTTCGGAACCGGCTGGCTGGCCGGACAACGGCGCACCCGATGGTTCTAGAAAGCAGAAAAGGGGGAAAAACATCGAACGAACACCACGCCAAAGTGTGTGCACTGGAATGGAAGGTTGAATATGTTCATGTTTCGCTTGTTTGGTTTCTGAAAAATGGTTCCGATGAAGGTGAATATCGAATTTCTCATCTACCCGAAACAAGTGTGAGACATCATCGGCACAAGAGCCTGCCGGCAAGCGACCCACGAACGGAACGGATCGTTGAAATTTTGTTGCAAAATCGCTCGAAGAGTTCAGTAAGTGGGGTTTTGTTATAAGCCGGAGGCTGGAAATTTGCCGAAAGGATGTTGATAGAATGTTGCTTGTATGAACGATAAAAACAAAAACAAGAGAGGGAAAAAAATCAGTGCCTTTAGGATGTTTTAAAACAATCATCAGGATAAAGTTCAAGTTGAGGAGCATTCTCACGCCAATTGACGAGGAAATGCTTTAAAATACCATCCAATATAAAGCATAACCCTCTAAGTCCGGAGTACTCCGGGCGGATCCAAATAACATCATCTCCGCTATTAACGAACATAAAACTGATTTATTTGTGTGCGAATAAATTCGCAAACATAATTATCAACATGGCTTGCGGGGGGATTTCCCAACCAGACCACGTCTTTGAGCGTCGACAAACACGGAATAGCCACTTGTACGTGAAGCGACCCTTAGCTTGGAGTTGGGTTTCGCAACCGAAACCCCTTATCGGGTGCCTTATCGCTGTCCTATTTGGAGTATAATGATAACATTTAAGTAGCCTCACTTGAACCTGGCCAGCGCAGGTCGCTTCCCAAATGCCCGCTGTAAATTCGATACCGTCAAAAGAGGAAAGTAAACATAGAGAGGATTCAAACCCAACCCAAGTACTTAACGAAAATTCTCTTTTCACCCGAGGCTAGCGTTCGGAGTGGGATGATGTCCTGTGCTAAATACATGCATTTCGCCCTGTTTCCTGTGTTCCGGACAGCCGCAGCTAAGCTAACACAGCTGACGCTCCCTCGCTTGCGAGTGAGTGAATGAGCGACGACTGACTGATGGTTGGCCCCCGGTTGCTAGCCATAGCTGGTTCCGAAATGGACAACGGTACGGACGGGAAGCCCTACATGCTTTAATAACATTATCGGCATTTATCGCTGCGATGTGCGATGGTGATGATATAAAATATCCTCCATCGTAGTCAAGAATAATACTCGGTAGCCAGGCCCAGACCAGGATCCCGAAACCATATTCGACCAGCCACACACCGCTGCACGGATACGTAAGTGTGCTTTGTAGGGGTTTTCCAACGCGCCGGAAACCGGGGGGAACGCGAGAGACGGTCAGAGGCTGTGCAGGTGCGCCGTTGCCAGCGATACAATCATTTATTTTCCGTCCAGCCGCCGACGACGAACGAAATTGCGACTTTTGTGTCACACTTTGAAAGGTTCGTTGCCCTGTGGAACGGTTTTATTTTTGGAGGGTGGGGGCAAATTGACTCTTGACTATAAGTCTAGCAGCCTAGCGCAACCATTTGTCATCGGCGTACGCTTGATTCTTTGCTAATTTAATCTTTTGAATGTTATATTTCTTTGAATTCGTTCAATTTTACTACAGAGTAGAGTAATCGATAGACGATGCCTCGGTATCGGTTTTTCGTTCTTCTACTCCCGTTCGAAAACGTAAATAAAAGTCATGCTAAAACTGACATCGTATTCTATGTTATTCTTCTCATCGATCAACATTTCGATTGTTACCTAAGCCCAATTGAAATCTCACAATTTTGTTCAATATGAAATACGATAACTTGCAAAAAATGATAATCTGTTTTTCTAAAAATTTACAGGGATTTTTATTAAGTTTATGCTCTTAAGCTCTGATGCACTATGCATGAAAAATAACATCCAGTACTAATGAAGAATTAAAGTATAGAACTTCCAACCACTCTATTTGGGGTGTATAACCTGAAATGAAGTATTTCCAAGACACCCATCCAAGTGGTTTTTTTTCTCTGTGTGGACTCATCACTGCGACCAGAGACATTTTGATGTATTGTGATATTGCCCAGGTGTTTTCTGCTCCGCACTTCATATTATTGGCAGTATCACTATTGAAGTGAATGATACGCTTTTTTTTTATTTATATCCGTGCTTGTGTGTGAGAGTTTACCCTTACATTTCAAGCTTACTGCTCTACTATACCGAGCCTCTTTTCTATCCTACCAATATTGCCAAATTACAATTGCCTGAACTGAGGCTACACCTAACGTTCCTCTCTGGCCAGGTTTATTCTAAGAGGGACTTATTATGTCAAGAAGAAAGAGTCTTATCGAAACCTCGTTCCTCGTGCCAATATCGCCAATTACAATTCCCTGTAGAGGGTAAATATTTCTGAAATCAGTTTTATTATAAGAAGGACTTATTTTGTCAAGAGGAAGGAGTCTTATCGAACCTCGTTTCTCCTACCAACACCGCGTCACAATCACAATTCCCTGAAGTAGCACTCAATGCTTCATCTCTGGTCAGGTTTATTATAAGCAGGACTTATGTTTTTGTCAAGAGGAAGGAGTCGTATCGAAACCTCGTTCCTCCAGCCAAGACCGCGTCATAATCACAATTTCCTGAAGAGAACTATTATACGTTACTCAGAACAGTTTTATTATAAGAGGGACTTTTGACGTAGAGCTACGTTTTTCTTTAGCCTACCACATAGGGATGTAAATAGGAAAACTATTGACGAAAAGGGGACGAAACATGTCCCTTTTTAAATGCTTATAAATCGGTTTGTTTTCAACCGATTTCCTTCAGTTTTGCAGAAACTATTTGGAAAATTATACACGCATCCACCCAAATGTAGAAAATTGTTGATTGATCATGCAAACTATTGTACTATTAATAATTGTCAAGCCTTGTTTAAACGAAAATTACGTCCTCTGATTGGTAGTTATATGATTGCTTCCCTAGCACGGTCGACATAATCATATACCTTGCAATTGAAAACATGCTATTTGGCCTATATAAGAGCTTGCTTCAGCCGAAGCCGCTCGTAATAGTTCTGGACAGCGACAAGTTATCAACAGCAGTCGTCTTACCTCAGCAGCAGCACTAGCCCTGTGGTTGGTCACCACGTCTCAGGAGCAGCGCGGTTCTTCTCAGCGTGTGTCGCCAGACTGCCATTATTATCCCGTGTTGGGGCAGCATGAGGATCGTCGTCACCAAACCCAATTTTGAACAGCAAAATACCTTTTTTCAAGGCAAATAAACAAGTAATTGAAGGGTGAAAATTTCCTAGCATCAACACAAGCAAACATTCTTCGCGGGATCCTAGCAATCAAATTCTGTTGTAGTTTATTAAGTTAATACCCCCACTGTTGGGACAGCACAAAGACTGCGATCAACATAACCGATTTTGAATACCAAACTGCCCTGTTAGAACGCATTCACAAAGGCAGTTAATTCGAATATGCAGAGCTAATATGAAGTCGATTCAATCAATCAGCATTAACAGAATTTCGTCGTCTCCCAGCTGCCAATTTGCAACATGATACAACACGCAACAGCGAGCAACAGCGAGCAAACGAATAATTCGTCTAACGAATATTAAAGAATTAGACAACTGAACATAAAGGCGTGGCCTATTACGTAGCACCCCTCGGCTATAAAAGAGTGATTCTGGGAAAACTAGCTACATTCATTAGTCGGAATGTGAACTGGATGAACCGTCCACAACGTTGACAGCAGTAGCAGCAGATATTAGCACTCAGCAGTAACAGCGGAATGCAGCGGATTGGTCACCATGGGGCTTATTACGGATGTCACCTCACGGTGAGAACGAAGTGAAAAAATCTCACGGTGAAAAAAGACGCGTGCAAATCAAATAAGAATCACTTTCACCGTGCCTATTACGGTTGTCATCTCATCGTGAAGTGACTCCCGTAGTAAGCCCTCATGTCTTTGGAGCAGCGCGGTTCTTCCTAGCGTGTCTCGCCAGACTGCCATTATTTCTTCACTATTGAGGCAGCATAAAGATTGCCATCAGCTAATCCAATTTTGAACAGCAAAATGCCTTTTTCAAGGCAAATAAACAAGTCATTGAAAGTTAATAGCTTTTGACAACTCAAGCGAGCAATCTGTGCTGGATAGTAGCAATTTAAATCTGTAGCAGCCGTCTATTTTACAGAATGTGAAACAGCTTTTACAGCCCGTGTTTTCAGTGTCTTTATTACCCCACTGTTGAGGCAGCACAAAGCAAGCATTAGTAGACTTTATGACTCATTAATGGAACACCTACAACAATGCATTTGTTAATAGTGTGCGTAATTCTACGTCAGTTAAGCGGTCGTGTCTTGGATACAACCTCCTACTTTTTTGTTAGGATGAAAGTCAGCAAGGGTACTATAGAAAAAAAAAGCTTGAAGGAAGGGTATGTATTAGAGAGCCTGAGAATGAACCCATGTTAAAGTCCTTCAACAACCAAATGGCCTGATTCTACTAAGATTCGAACCCACGACCACTCGCTTATCAAAGCGGACTCTGTAACCTTGCGGCTACGAAGCTCTCTATTCAAGTGGTTAGTATGGCTTTGCATTCGTCGAGAAGATCTTCCGTTGCGTCCAACAACAGTCGTTATTAACTTGTTGTATTTTGATGATCTGGCAGTTTGAACATCATATCCGTAGATCGAAACCGTCATATCCGTGACGTCATCGTGCGATGGTCTATGGAAGTCCTCTTCTACGACCTTTGATCCAAGCTTGGCCTTCTGCAGTTTACAGGGTGTTTGATAAGTTCGAATACACTTTTTAAATGTGCCAGAATATGAAAATCATTCGTTTTTGCATCCACTTTCATTGAGGCAATGTTTATTGCGGAATTTTGCGGCATATTAGGAAAAAGAATTGGAAAGGGAACCCACCTAATCTATTGGCATCTTCTACCGGATCTCGAAAATGAGCTTCTTAAATTGGTCACTTTATGTTTGCTCTGCTTGGCTAGCTCTTACGAACATACATTAAAGTTCAGAGGATTAAGGTCCCGGGAGCTGGGAGGCCACACAGTCTTATCGAGAAAATCAGTCAAATTCTCCCGACACTACGCTTGGACGATTTTTGCTGTGTGGGGCGGTGCACGGTCCTGTTTTTTTTTTTTTTCTTTATTAGAGAGGCTTTCAGCCTTTGGCTGGTTCGCCTCTAAGAGAAAAATTGGAAAATTACAGTGCATTGGTTTTAGATTTCGTTGTAAAGTCTCGTTTGTTTAAGAAATGAAAGCAGGTTGTTTTCGGCCATTTTGTCATTTCGTAAAATATCTCGGATACTGGAATCTAGGTTTAAATTTCTTCTGGATGCTTCATAGGCGAGACAGATAGCTAATAAGTGTTCCACAGTCAACGGCAGGTTGCACTGCATACACTTCGGTTTCGGTGCTGACGATATATAGTGGGGGTGAGTCACTCTTGTGTGGCCAACTCGGAGTCTGGACAAAATTCGTTGTACCTCGTGATTTTTTCTGTCCGTCCACTTCTGTGTTTCCCCTTTTATTTTTCGTGTGAAGAGGTTGTGTTCTGTGTACAACTTACGTTCCCATGCCTGTTGTACTTCTCTCCGGATGTATGTCCTGATGTCTGCGCTAGGCACGTCGCGCCGCCATATTTGAGCGTTTCGCCCTTGGTTTGCGATTCTGTCCGCTTCTTCATTCCCTCTGACGCCGCAATGACCCGGAAGCCAGCAGTACGTAATGTTTGTACGTGAATTGGATTGAGCAGCTTGTATCCATGGGTGCTTCTGCCTTGGGTTTTCTAAAGCTGAAAGAGCACTCGCCGATTCAGACAGTATGATGTTTGGGTTGTCTAGCTTATCGGTGTTCTCGATTGCCAGTAATATGGCTCCAATTCTGATGATAATACGGAGCAGTTGTCGGGTAGTTTTCATGCGATGTTCATGGAAGAGCTATGTACTCCGGCTCCTACAGAATTCCCCGCTCGTGATCCATCAGTGAAGACCTTGGTATGCGTAGCATATTTGGTACTAAGTAAACTATTGAGTATAGCAGCTACTTATGCTGCACATTCTCCGGCGCGCATGCTCCTTTTGACCGCCCATTCAACTCGCGGCGTGGGATGGTTCCATCGTAGATCTCCTACTCGATGCAGCTCTTCTACAGGAGGTAGGGTTGCTGTGGTGTTCTCTCGCAACAAGTTTTGGGCCTTTTCAAGGATAAATACACCTTCACTGTCACCGTAAGTTTTCTCTAGAAAACTAATGGCTCTGAAGGAGACTGTTTTGGTGACGAGCAACTCAAAAGGAAGCACACCTGCTTCCGCGCAGGTGGATAGAGTTGGCGAACTTGGTAAAAGTCCTGATACTAGTCGGATTAGTCTGTTATAAATCGGTCCAAGTGTATGTATAAGCATCCTAGAGTTGCGAGCTGTTAGTTCGATTCCATAGAGAATCTTAACGGTCCTGATAAATAATGTATTGGTTCTTCTTGCAGGAGTCCCGAAGTACTGATGCCACAACTTTCTCCAACACCTCGGTCTTATAGTACGTGGCGTTGATTTTCACGTTTTTCTCGATAAACACCAGTAGGAGCTTCCCACATCTGGTTACGGGCCCCTAAAACATCCAGAACTGACGCTTTGGAACCGCTGGTGTCTATGTGGGGTGGGGGTATGCTGGCCAACATCAGCACCCATAGCCGATCATTTTGGACATCGCGCGGTTGTTGCAAGACAAAATGTTTCTCATCAGGAAGCACGAACTCCTGACCTGCGTACTGCGAGAATATCAGTCTGGCTCCATCCAACCTCTGCTTCCTTGTAGCTTCCGTTACCGTTCCGTTAATCTTACTTTTCTTGTACGGCTTGTATCCCAGGCCCTTTATCAGGATGGTGTGGGCAGTGCCGATCTACACATCCAGGTCAGCAGTGATCTTCTGGATGGAGCGATGAGTGAACCCGAATCTTTCGATGCATCTTCTCAACATCTACACATCCAGCCCAAAAAGTTGATTCTCAGATCGTCTCTCCGAGTCCAGTCTTAGTGCCAAAGAGCACCAACTTGATGCAAAACTATATGGTCACCAAGCTTCCCGCCGAAGCAGTAAGAAAATAGAGACAAAATAAATGACCAGATAGAGACGAAAACGTAAATGTATGTAGTAGGACAGGCCCTAACTCTGTAGACCTGTTCAATGAACCTTGTGTACAATCATGTTGTTTTCCCTCTTAGCGAAAATCCCAAGACGTCACGTAACATGCAACTTTGGACTAATGGATAAGCCATATTCTACGGGGACTGGTCTCTGGTGAGTTTGACCCCCTTCCTTCTGCGTGGACAATCGTTTATATAGATTCTAAGAATTTTGTCTGATTTTTAGATATTCGCCAACATAAACTGTTCACGTGATATGTGTATAAATTGTATCTCATATTTATAAACACATTTAACCCTCTAGTGCCCAATGCCGCCATTTGGCGGGCTTCAGTCAAACCTCTAAAAAGCTTCAATAGATACCTAAAACGTGTTTATAATGATTCATAGTGATTTTACCGAAGCCCGTCTAGAAATAAACTTGGGCACTAGAGGGTTAAGTCGGTTTAAGACTGTTCATATTTGTTAAAGCAGCAAAGATTCAATTTAAATCCATCGAAACAATACACATCAATTAACTATACTTTAAATCAGACTTGGCATTTCTCTGCACCAGGTGTACCCGTCGACTCGCACGAGAAGCAGACTACTCGATTCGCGAGAAGAGAAAATTTTTCGCACGCCGTGAACACGCATTAGTTCGGAGGTGCGCGTGTGTTATTTCTCGAGTACACGGCGGGTGCACCGTGTAGATGAATGAAACCAAATGAGAAAACTAATAACCTACGCTTTGTCTACTTTATATTGGAAAAAAAGTTCAGTCAAACGTGTTGAGTAGTAGATCTTCGTGCCATAATGACTAGAAAACAGAAGTATTACAGAGATTTTACGCCGCAAAAAATGGCCCCGGACCATTATTTCATCTTTACGAACAGTCTCAGTTCTATTCAGGCTTTTCGTCGATGAAAATGATGAAGCACTCTCCGTACACGTACAGGAACATCAGAATGTTTTATCCGAAAATCTTATTAGATTACCTTAGTGTGGATCCCTTTTCATTGTTCCATTCCGGTTAATAAGAAGGTGGACACTTTGGCTTAGGTGGGCGCAACAAATGGTGATATTTATGATAGAACTACAATTGCCTACAATAAGCTTTTGCAATTTTCTCGTCAGAGTACGCCTTCAAACTGGCAGACCTCGTCCTTTCAATACGGGTTAGACGCACATCTACTGCGAATCAGGCTCACAGATAGTAATCAATGCGTTTGTGGATTGAACCATCATGACAATATGTACGTTTTGGTGGTTTTGGTGGTGCTGAACTCCGAGGCACCAGATCGTTACTTTTGGATACCCATGTTCCAGTTTGTGGACCTGGACCAAGGAAACAAAACATGAACAATACTGATTTATGGCTTCCGTAAATCGGAGTAAGATTGTGCCAGTGTGGTGAAATTGTGCCATACAAACCCATTGTTTGTTAGCCATCTCATGGCGATCACAAGACCAAACTTTTTTGAATTAGTTCCTTCCAATATTTAACCAAGAAAGACTAGTCTTCTGACCAGGAAGAGATGGCTGAAAAGTCACGGGTTAGAAGTCACAATCTGATCCCACCTGACGGTACTTGAAAAGCAACGGAGTGCTCATCAAACAACAAATCGAACCACGCGGTAATTAAAAATAACATGCTAGTTTTATTTTTAGGTTTAGTTCTAATTCGTTTAGCCTTTATAAGACATCCTAGAAATAGGATTTAACTGGTTTCTGTTGGAATTAGTAGAAAGATATTAAAAAAAATTGTTTGAAATAAGTAGCAATTAGGAAATATTCACTATTGTTCTAGTGGATGAGCATCTAACAACGTGTGGACCATAAGTGCTTATTTCTTCGTTACTTTCACTATATTTTTATTCATACCACCAAGTTGTCACACTGACCTGAGAATCCAAGAAAAGGACATCTTGAACAAAATAAAAGATGTGAAGAACTGGCAAAGAAAAGCTGCGATCGTTTGCAAAAGGATGTAAAAAGCTGAAAAACTAGAGTGGCTAATTAAAGTTCAGTACCCATTTTTCATATATACATTTATCGTCATACATCAGTTGCATTTGCGACCAACATGTTATGTCCAATACGCTTTGGTCAGAAAATCTCCGGAGTAATTTTGCTACTGTCGGCTCGTCAGGCAGTAAAAATGCTTAGAATATTTATTTGAATGCTGGGAAAAAATACCTTGGCTTTAAAAATCAATCGCACTAGCCATGGCAATCGTATGTTGGCAAATGGTCAGGGTTCCTAAACGGAAATCTGTGACAAATCCCTCGGATACAGACCCTTTGGATGCGCTCGATTCGATGTATCCAAAAGTCCTAGTACGGGTCCCAAACAACGCAGCCAATTTTCAAAATTGAGCGTATCAGAAAACAGTAGAGTTTGCACAGAGTGCCAAGTTTTTAAAACTCCTTTTCAATTCTGAATATTGAAACAAGTTGACGATTGGCTTTGTTGATAATCGCTACCTAAATGACATTTTAGTATGCAACACAACATCCAAATCAGTGGCAACGTCGCTACGATGCACAGTGGTTTAAAAGTCCTTTTTGACGCGCTTAATTGATAACTTCACATACGTTGGGTATAGAATTATGACGTCTTCAGCAAAATTATGAATAAGTCATAAATAAGTTACATTTAAAACATATGGTTTTAATTTACTCGCATTGATGAATCAAATTGGAATGATAAGTTGAAACTGTATATACATTACGAATGTAATTGTGTATACGAGTTGTATATACATTACATTACGATTTACGAAAGTTAATTCCATCATGCCACATATCGTCTCAGAATCCATTGAAATTTTACGGGTGTGTAGACCTTACTAAAGTAAACAACTCTGCAAGCTTAATGTTTAAAAAAGTAACATTCGAAAAGGACTAAAGTTTTTTATTCAACCGACAAAAGATAAAAAAAAGTTGTCAAGTTCTTGTTTTTTTTTTCTTCATCTTTAGTTTATTTGACACGGCACAAATACAATTCAATGTTTAACGGCGCCAATTATATCTGGTAGCTTACTTTCTAAAGTATCTTTATAACTAAAAGCAAATTTTTTATCCTCGCTGCCGACTACGAGCTGAAACTAAATCTAACCTAAAGCTAGAATATTTTGCATTAAAAGCACAGGTTTGCTGTTTGATGGTTTTCATCGCCATAGGTAAGCAGCATATTAAATTTGTTCCGCTGCTGGGCCAAGATATTACGGACTGGCATATTGGGTTGTTTCCATCGGGCCTTGAGAGTATCGTGCGGGTCTGATTGCTGTTTCCGGATCCGGGGTCTTAACGTGTTCTTGTCGTTTGGTTGGATGTAGGCGGAAGGGAATAGGACTAAACTGGGGCGTGGATGGATTTCAGGAAAACGTATATAAGGGACATGTAGGATAGGTCACGGCTCGCCAAGACATCACGAACAGGAACAGCCTGCAGGGAAGCTATTAATCTAGACCTGGCGTCACGGTGTACAGGACATGACCAAACAACGTGCTCTATGTCGTGATAACCTTCACCACAGGCACAGATACCACTCTCCCCGAGCCCAACACGACGGAGATGCGCGTCAAATCTGTAGTGATTGAACATAAGCCGGGACATCACGCAAATGAAATCCCGACCTACATCCAACCCCTTGAACCACGGGTTCGTCGACACCTTGGGGATTATGGAATGTAACCACCTTCCCAGTTCCCCCTTGGTCCAAGAATTTTGCCAACTGATGATCGTATTCTGACGTACAAGTGCGAAAAATTCATTAAAGGCAATTGGTCTTTCATAAATATCACCGTTTGTTGCGCCCACCTAAGCCAAAGAGTCCTTTTTCTCATTGCCCGGTTTCGAGCAGTGAGAAGGGACCCACGCTAAGGTAATCTGAGTAGATTTTTCGGATAAAGCACTCAGATGTTCCCGTATTTTCCCCAGGAAATACAGAGAGTGCTTAACATCTTTCATCGATCGGAGAGCCTCAATGGAACTGAGACTGTCCGTAAAGATGAAATAATGGTCCGTGGGCATTTTTTCGATAATCCCTAGGGTGTACTGAATTGCAGCTAATTCTGCGACGTAAACAGAAGCAGGATTATCGAGCTTATGGGAGACGGTTAAATTGTTATTGAAGATACCGAAGCCAGTGGACCCATCAAGAAGTGATCCGTCAGTGTAGTACATATTGTCGCAGTTGATGTTTCGATATTTATTGGAAAATTTTTTGGAGATCTGCTGCACGCGTAAATGATCCGGGATTCCAAGAGTTTCTTCTATCATGGATGCATCGAAAAACACAGCAGAATCAGAAGTATTTGATAAGTTGACACGATTTGGAATATTCGAAGAAGGGTTAATATTTTGGAACATGTGATTGAAATACATTGTCATAAAACGGGTTTGAGAATTAAGTTCGATTAACCTTTCAAAATTTTCAATCACGGGTCGGTTCAAGACCTCACATTTGATAAGAATACGAGAAGACAGGCTCCAGAAGCGGTTTTTCAATGGTAGTACTCGAGCTAAGATCTCCAAACTCATCGTATGGGTCGATTGCAAACAACGATATTGTATTCGCTCCAGTTTAATCAAATGTGTGTTTGCTGCGGAGCGGGCTCCCCACCATTGTCCGGTTATTGTACGAAGAAAATTCACTCTTTGTTGACATTTTTTCATCAGATACCTCACGTGACAACCCCAGGTGCCTTTAGAGTCGAACCAGACACCAAGATATTTGTGTACCAAAACCTGAGAAATCGTTTTACCCATTAATTGTTCATGCTTCCTAGAAAAAACTACTATCTCAGTTTTCTCCGGAGAGAATTCGATACCTAGCTGTAAAGCCCAAGCAGACAAATTGTCCAAGGTATCTTGCAATGGTCCTTGCAAATCGGCAGCTTTGGCTCCTGTAACAAAGATTACACTGTCGTCTGCAAGTTGTCTTATCGTGCATGAATTTGCCAGACATTCGTCAATGTCATTTACATAAAAATTGTAAAGAAGGGGGCTTAAACATGAGCCCTGGGGAAGACCCATGCAGCTAATGCGAAAAGTTGCCAAATCGCCGTGTGTAAAATGCATGTGCTTTTCGGACAGCAAATTGTGCAAAAAATTGTTTAAAATTGGAGAAAATCCTTGTCGGTGAAGTTTACCCGAAAGAATGTCAATAGAAACGGAATCAAAAGCCCCCTTAATGTCCAAGAACGCAGACGCCATTTGTTCTTTGCGAGCATACGCCAGCTGGATATCTGTTGAAAGCAACGCAAGACAATCATTCGTCCCTTTGGCACGGCGGAAGCCAAATTGAGTATCTGATAGTAGACCATTTGATTCGACCCAATGGTCTAAACGACGGAGTATCATTTTTTCCATCAATTTCCGGATACAGGATAGCATTGCAATCGGCCTATAAGAGTTATGATCAGAAGCTGGTTTCCCTGGTTTTTGGATGGCGATCACCTTCACTTGCCTCCAATCCTGCGGTACAATGTTTTGCTCCAGGAACTTATTGAACAAGTTCAACAAGCGCCTCTTGGCATTGCCGGGTAGATTCTTCAACAAGTTGAATTTGATTCTATCTAACCCAGGCGCGTTATTGTTACAGGACAGGAGGGCAACTGAAAATTCTGCCATCGTAAAAGGTGATTCTATCGCGTCGTGGCCCGGAGACGCATCGCGAACAATGTTTTGCTCAGGAACAGAGTCCGGACATACTTTCCTGGCAAAATCAAATATCCACCGACTTGAAGACTCCTCGCTTTCGTTGACCGTTCCGCGATTCCGCATTCTTCGGGCTGTATTCCAAAGACTGCTCATCGATGTCTCCCTCGACGTCTCGTTCACGAACCGACGCCAATATCCGCGTTTCTTTGCTTCAGCCAGGCTTTTAAGCTTGGTATCAAGCTCCGAATATCGTAAACAGTCGCCAGGTATACCTCCCTTCTGGAAGGCCAGAAACGCGTCGGATCTTTGCGTGTAGACATCGGAGCACTCTTTGTCCCACCACGGAGTGAGAGGCCGTTCTTTAATCGTTACGCCGGGATATTTCTTCGTTTGGGCTTGCAACGCGGCATCGAGAATCAAGCCCGCGAGGAGGTTGTATTCTTCAAGTGGTGAATGATGTTGAATCGACTCGACCGCTTTTGAAATCATTTCCTCGTATAACTTCCAATCGACATTCCGTGTGAGGTCATACGGAATGTCAATTGGTTGCATGCGAGTTGATCCGTTAGTAATTGAAATAAGAATAGGCAAATGGTCGCTACCGTGAGGATCGAGGATTACCTTCCATGTGCAATCCAACCGTAGCGACGTCGAACATAAGGATAGATCCAAAGCGCTTGGGCGCGCTGGAGGTTCCGGGATACGTGTCATTTCACCATTGTTTAAAATAGTCATGTCGAAGTCATCGCAAAGGTTATAGATTAAAGAGGAGCGGTTATCATTGTAAGGGGAACCCCAAGCCACACCATGAGAGTTGAAGTCTCCCAAAATCAAACGTGGCGAGGGAAGAAGTTCTATTAAATCAAAGAGCAACCGTTGCCCAACCTGTTCTCTGGGAGGAATATATATTGAGGCAATACAAAGCTCTTTACCTTGTATTGTCATTTGACATGCGACAACTTCGATGCCTGGAATCGAGGGGAGGTTAATACGATAGAAAGAATAGCACTTTTTAATGGGGACGGGACACGAGGCATATGGTCGCTAGGCATATGGATGTTAGGCATAGTATGCTAGGCATACAGACGCGAGGCATAATGGATGTGAGGCATAATGGATACGAGGCATACTGCCACAAGGCATAACGGACGCGAGGCCGAATGGACGCGAGGCCGAATGGACGCAAGGCCGAATGGACGCAAGGCCGAATGGACGCGAGGCCGAATGCGATGTTGCACGATCGCATGAGATCCAATAATGTAGTTCAGGTGTTATTATATTCCTAAAGAGTTTAAGTTGGGTATAATACCTTTCTTGAAATCATGCGGCGAAGACGCATAATCGAGGGCAAGGAAACGAGGCGGCACTAAGTCGCCGTGGTTTCCGCAGTCCGAGCCGGCCGCCGACCCGCCGTCGGAAGCGGCGGCCTCTCGCACCCAAACGACTGATCTACTGGTTTGCTAGGTCTACTCAAACAGAGTTTTCTTCCCTTAGTTAAGTCCGAACGAGCGGTAGCGAGTAAGGACAGTATTCGCTCGGACAGCGAGTCGGCCGAAGGCCGCGAGTGTATTGCTTTTCAAATGACACTTTGAAGCGAAATACATGTTATCGAATGCTGTGATGATGATGACGATAATAACACATTCCATATCACTTTCCCTTGGCCTTGTGTCCTTTCGGCCTAGCGTTTATTCGGCCTCGCGTCCGTTCAGCCTCGCGTCCATTCGGCCTCGTGTCCATTCGGCCTCGCATCCGTTCGGCCTCACGTTTATTCGGCCTCGCGTCCATTCGGCCTCGCGTCCATTCGGCCTCGCGTCCATTCGGCCTCGCGTCCATTCGGCCTCGCGTCCATTCGGCCTCGCGTCCATATGCCTCGTGTCCGTATGCCTCGCGTCTGTATGCTTAACGGGGTGTCATCCTTTTTAATCCCTAAAAGTACTCCTCCATATGGGGTGTCTCGATCAAGGCGAATAATATTAAAATCATGGAAGTTGAGATCAATATTTGAAGTAAGCCAAGTTTCACAAAGGGAAAATGCATCGCATTTGTTTTTATTTATCAAAACTTTAAACGAATCAATTTTTGGTAAAATACTTCTACAATTCCACTGTAAGACAGAGATAGAATCCTTCATATACGCAGTTGAATTAGGCATCGAAGGATACAATCGCTGCAAGGAGGGGCCATTGGGCAGTCAACTGCTTCAAAAATGATCTAACTGTTGGGAGGAATGCTGTAAGAAAAATTTTAATTGGATCGGGTATATTGAAATTTTCAAAAATCCAGTCTACAATGTCAGAAAATTTCACTAATCCAGAGTTTGTTTCATCAACTGGATGTGCAAAAGGAACAACTGGGGTTTTAGATGTTCCTGGCAGTGCTGGGAACTCCTTCTGGGACTTTAAATTTGCAAGCCCAGGAGGAGTTTGCTTCGGTTTTTCCGCAGCACTGTTTGCACTTTGGGAAATCTTAGGACCTTTACGGGGAAGTTTAGGAGAAGAAACATTTTTCCTCTTCCTAGACTCCCCAGGATTGGCATAAGATGTTCCCGCTGGTGAATCGTCAGAGTCGGTTTCATCAGAGGACAACAGATCAAAGGGGTTCGATGTTATGGTAGAAGTGGTCACGGTCTTCTTCAGCATCTCAGCGTAAGAACGCTTTGAACGCTCCTTAAGTGACTGCTTGATTTTATCTCTGCGCTGCATGTACACCGGGCATGTGGAGAGCTCATGCTGGTTTTCCCCACAGTGAATACATTTTTCAGCATTAACACTGCAAGAATCTTCCGCATGAGTCTCCCCACACTTGCTACATCGTGCCTTATTGCAGCAGTAGGCGGCTGTGTGGCCTAACTGCTTGCAATTGGTGCAATTCATAACACGGGGTACATACAATCGCACAGGCAGACGAACCCGGTCGATCGAGACGTGGCTAGGGAGTGCAGATCCGGCAAACGTAACGCGAAACGAGTCTGACGGAGTGTAAACTTTTTTACCGCCGACGAGAGACATGGACCGCAATTGCTTACAATCCAAAATCTTCGCCTGTGTTTTGGTATTTTTGAAGCAACCGGTTGCGCTTTTTAGGATACACTCGACAGACAGACTCGAATCGGTTATGACACCGTCGATCTCCACGTCTCGTGCGGGTATGTAAACGCGATACTCGCGTGTGAAGAGCTCAGAGCAAGCGATAGCATTGGCCTGTGCCAGATCACTGACCACGACACGGAGCTTGTTAGGTCGGACCTTGGAAATTTCGGCCACGGCCTTGTACCCCTTCGTCAGGTCTTTAGAAATTTGCAGTATGTTTAATCGCTTTGAATTCACTCCTGCCTTTGGACGAAAATAACAGTATAGCTGCCCTGTTGAGATCCGTCCGGGTAAAGCCTGGGGCGAAGGGGGACTGGAGAATGAACAGGGGAGGGGGTAACAGAAGGGTCAGGGTCAGGCGGGTTCGGGGATGGTGGCACGGGAGGCGAGGGATCTATATCCATCGCGCTAAATGTAGCGCACTAGCGCCGACAAGAACACGTACCTATTTACTTCTTCCTTCCAGCAGTGGTTGTCCGATCGTTCGAAGCTGCCCCCAAAGCAGCCAGCAGCACCAGTACAGCAGCACCAATACAGCCACCAGCAGTGAGCCGGGTGTGAGATCACTCAGCACAGCGACACGACTCGACTGTCAACTGATGGCCTTGAATTAGAAAGATCTATTCACTGTGCACAGATCAAAACTGCAGCTGGTATTTTGCACCAATACAGCCAAAATTGCGAGCCGGGTACAGAACGTAGCGACACAACTCACAATCTAGTTGGCCTTTAGCGCGAATAATACACTCTTTTGTTTGGCTATTCGTACACACGGACCGGATTGTAATAGAACGACCACTTTGCACGTCCGTTTCTGTCGTGTGTTCGACGCGGAACGAAGTTTTTGTTGAAAATATTTTTTTCCTCAACAATGCATATTTTGATTCGTTGTGGAATTATGTCTCGATAATTACCCTAAAAAAAGGATCCATCTCTTAAGAATCTGTACTCTCTTAAAACACATTGACCAAATTTTCAAAGGAAAAGTACCTATTTCTCAAAACTCAAATTATATATATTTTCTGTATTTAATTTCGTTAGTGGTTTACGAAAGCTATTTTTCTATCAGAAATGTATATGAAAAAGTTGTAAATTTGAAGACTAAAAACTTAAAAGGGAAAGTTATTCATAAACTATTTCCATTGATAAAAAACTAAGATTTACAGTCAAACCTGTTTTTGTTCGACATTTTTTGGGCGACTTTTTTCATGCGGTTATTTTATTTGTTTGTTTACGAAGGAAAAGTCACGTATTGCTAGCCTACGAAGGATAGCGGTTGGAAAGATTAGTATGTTTAAAAAAGTTACGTTTATGAATCAGTTGTTTCAAAATTGTGCTCATAGGTGTTCTAAATCAGAATCATCAGCTTTCGAGTTATTTTTAACTGAGATTTTTTTTATGCGGTCCCTATCCACCGCATAAAACATTTTTGTTCAATTATGTTGTGGAACCATTGTTTTATAGCTGCACGTGAAGTTTCAAATGTTTTTTTTATGCGATTTATTTTGTGCGGGCCCTATCCCTCGCACAAAAACAGGTTTGACTGTATTGACAACGTTCTCTGGACCTTCTCTCCTAGCCCAGGAATCCTATTTAAACGGAATCCTCTTTGTGACATCATTATATGCATTCTTGCTTCATGTTATGAGAATCTTTCTATCTGTTCGAAATCTCTCTTCCCCTTATACTCCAGATTTCAGCAAAACTTCACACCTTTTCGAATAAAATTCCAGATAAAATAAAAAAAAAATACAAAAATGCTTAGTTAAGACAATCTACACCCACGAAGTTTCATTGAAGTTGAGTTGGCACGAATTCCTTCAAAAAGCATTTTAAGGCCGCATTCTCCCTTTATAAATTTTGTGTTTTTTAGCTTCCGTATTCCTCGAAATTGTTTTAAGCAACTAACATACACATAATTTCAGAATGTTAAATTTTTTTTCCTTTGTACGAACAGTGTCTTCCTATAGCTGGTATCGATATATCCAGAGCGGAAATGTGATCTCGTAAAAGTTATACCTATTCTGCTGTCAAGAGGCGAGGAAGTTTGAAAAGTGTTTCAAAGTTGTTCGCATTATTATAGCTACTCACCCATCACCATTCACTCTACTTGCTAGTGATGGAACGATATTTTTTATTTTATTTTATTTTTTTCTTTTTCGGCAAATCGAGGTGTGGTACAGCACGGCATGGCACGGCACGGCACGACGAATGTGAATTCCTACATAGCCATTCACACGTTCTCCACACGCCAATGCTTTTAAAATTTATTGCTTCTTGTTAGGCACTTCTGAATTCCTGCAGCTCCCGTTTGTTCTCTGTCTTTTTCTTCCCACCTATCTGTGCCGTAAAGGCGGTTGTTGTTGAAAAGAAAAAAAAGCAGGCCGGGGAAAGGCTCTTACTACAGAGCAGACACGGTGGTGGTGAAGGCGGCACGACAACCGAAGATGGTTTAGTAGGCGATGATAATTGAAAAGTTTATGACTTGATTGAACGTAATTCAATCATTTTAACGACCGTACTATTATGATGCGCTGGAAAGGTTATCCATAACTTTGATTAAGTCATAACTTTTGGATTAAAACGAATAAGTTTTGATTGATGTCATTCTTCCGCCGTGTTTCAAGGAATTGTTTGTTCGTACCTTACCTACTTTTGAATGTGCGGTTATGCTATAAAATTTAACGTTTATTAGTTAATTCATAAGTTATAAATTCTTTTGTGTCTTGGATCTATTAATAAAATAAAATTGAATTGATGAGACGCATCTTGCATTAAGAAAAAACCCCTCTTATTAGAGAGTCTGGTATGCTCGTGACACCCGATCTGTCGGCATTAATTCGCATTTCTTGCCAGTAGCACAAAAACGGCGTGCATACTTCCTCCCTCAAGGTCGCTATCTGTCAGCCCCAGTTGACACATATGACACCAGCCCCGAAATTCCCACCGAAGAATCTTCCCTCTCAAACCGGCTGCCGACTGTTTAAAGATTTCTCCGCACCGACCGGCAGCAGTCCCATGTGGTGAATCTGTCATCTCGAATTACGCCTCGCCCTCACCAATAAAAGGCGCATCAGACATCATCATTATTTATGTTTCGATCCGAGAACGGCCAAAACAACTTTTAGAATCTCGATGCTGGTGGCAGCACAGTAAAGGCGTTAGGCGTAAGTCAGTCGAGTGGATCAGCCGCGAGATCGCGGCCACAAGGACGGGGAATGAAAGAAACGCAGCAGTCGTCGTCCAATCATTGCGGCAAAATGTATCGATTCGATGAGAGTGTGTGAAAGAGAGAAACAGAGAACATTCGGCAAACATTGTCACGCACAAACATTCCCAAAACCGACCGAAAACAAGAAAACGAAAAATAAGCAAACATACATATGTTGCGGGTGAGCAGAGCATAAGGGAAAGGAAGAAGAGCAAACAGTAACGAGTGAGTTGTATTCAATTTAATTTAATGGCATCTGTAGCGGTTTTTGTACTTTGGCTGTGTGTTCCGATAAAAACGCTCCTCCTAAGTCGGGTGAGCATCTGGCCCCGTTCTTCGGATCGATAACCGGCGTGTAAATAAAGAATGTGTCCTCTCCTCGACCGCCTGCCTGCCTCCTCCGGTTTCGGAACAAGAGTAGAGTACGCGTGAGTCGATTAGTTCCAATGATCATATATCGGAGCAAAGAAAAGAAAAACGCAGCCGGTGGTGCTGCTGTGATGCAGTGGTTGTTACAACCTTCGGGTCGGTCCTGTGTCAATCCGATCTGCGAGCGGCGCTCGGTGGTGGAAGTGGCAACCACTGACTGGGTGCATCGTACATTCGTACCTGCTGGAGGGTCAACATGCGCGCAGTAGGCGGATGCAAGGTGGTAACTGGGTGACACGCGAAACAAGATTTCTCGCGTAATTTTTCAAAGGGACCTAAGTAACAATGACAGATACTCTCCTCTCTCACTTTGTTCCGTTAATTACGTCGTCATTATATATATTTTCTAAGCTTTCTTCCCCTTAATCGAGAGATAGTAATACTGTCTTGCTTACTATGCATTGAATGTTATGAAATATGGAAAAAATAACATAATTATTGATCAAAGAGAAAGTAACAGAGAGAGTCTCTCAATGTTAGATAGGTCGCTTTGAAAAATTACGCGAGATTTTGTGCCTTCAACGACGGTTACTAACTGAGGTAGAACCATCCTTGTATTGTGTTTTCTCCACATGTTATTTTTCTTGTCATGTTTTTTGTCATTTGACCAACAATAAGAAATATTTCGACTCAGAGGACTGATGACACAGTAATCATTCGGTTGCGCAATTATTTTTAATGCATCATTCTTATGAGAATCCTAATCGTATTTTGTACTCATACTCACTACGTACTAATTGCTAACTGCACGATTCAGCATTAATTTTGAGGAATATTTTTATCCATTAAACATTTTCCTGCATAGCAGCATAAAAACTGCTCTCACTTACTACGGTCATAATTTTCCAGTTAACCATTTGCAACTATTTTATCTGTTGATGACGGTACGATGCATCCTCCGAATAAATGATGCTAAATTGACTTTCACGGGATAAATATCTGCAGCGTGAAAACTCGTCGTTCGTCGTCGAGCCACTCGTAAAACTGAACAACCCAACCGAACCGAACCCAAAGTAGAAAGAAGTCGGCACATCACCGGGCGGCACTCAGTCGGAATAATCGGAATCATATCTTTTCCTCAACAATCAGTGCCACACAGACAGATTCCTCTGCTTTAGCGAGGCTTAGGAGGTTCGTTTCCTGGTGCGAGAGTGGGGCGGTGATATTTTTAGCTTTATTCTGGAGGGCGAGATTTTCCCCAGCAGACCGGAACCATAGGCCTGGAGCTTCGATATAAACATGATCCTCTAGAATCACTGGAAATTCGTTCGGCCTCTCGTCGTCCGTCGACAGTCGATGACAGCTCGGCAAACACGGGAACTGCGCTAACCTACGGATGTCGGTTGAAGTTTTTCTGCTAGCTCTCATGCGTGTGCATATGTGTGTGTGTGTATGATTGCAGAAATAACATCTCCGTCACTTCCTCCGGCCTCCGCCACTCCACGAGACACAGAGGACAAGTTTTGCGACTATGTCGGATGCTGTGCAATGCGATATGTGGAAGCAAAATGGGCATAAGCCCACAGCAGAATTATACACTTCCACTCTGGGCTCCATCATTGTCGGTCGTTTGTTCGTTCGTTCGGTGTGGCTTGAATTTTGCATTTCTCCGGAAAGAACTAGTAGCAAATGGTGGAAATACTGCCAAGAGACTTAATCTTCTTTGCTTCGATGTGAAATGAGCGAGGGGTAGAGCAGTGCCAATGTGCAGGGCTATGGATTTCCATGGTTTCCTCGGAAGGAGATCCTGGCCGAGGGTAGTTAGGGCTTATTTTTCTTCTTCGTATTCCACATTTTAAGTATCAACTTATTACAAGAATAGAAAAAGATTTTTGATATTTCCAAAATAGAGCTTTATCACTTTAATTCATTGGTAACATGATTCTGCAAGTTTTTGGATCGCTTGAATTTAAGCGCTAACTTTAAATGGGAATATCTATTTGGTATATGAAACCATTAAAAAAATTGTTTCAAAAACTATGAACTGTACCAAAAACGGTATCTCAAAGGAGTTGTTTTACTTCAACCCTTACACTTATAACCCTTAACTTTACACTGAAACCCAAAATTTCAAAATAAGTCGGATAAATCTATTCTAAGATATTCATATATGTAATTGAATCGCCTAATTTTGGCTTTTGCATCTTACACAAACCATCATAATTGTTTGGCCTTTCATAAGCTTTCCTTTAAAATGTCTCTTAATTGCTCTCCTAAACCATTTAATCGATATGTTCGTTCTTAATAAAGAAACCCGAACTATGGCCCAAACCTTTACACTTACCTATACATTTTAGTTACGATGGAATTTGTGATAAAATAAATCTATAATTTTGAGATTACAGAAATTTTTAGCATACCATGTATTTTAGTGTTATCAAAAAATTAAAAAATTTTGAATTTCGGAATTTTTCGAAAAATGAATTCATGAACTCTGGGATGATTTGAACGTCTCTGAATTCTAAAACATGTTGATTTTTGGGTAAGTTCTGGGATTTAGACCACGAGTTTTAAATTCATAAACATTTGGATAGTCTTATTTCTAGCTAAGCATCTTAAATGGTCCTATCTGCTTTTATCGTTTTCTTGGAGCGTCTTTTCATTTTGGTAATTGTTCAGCATCAGTAACTCTGCCAAGCGTGGTTTTCGTTAAGAAGGCTAGAGTGATCCCTCCGCTATCAACTTCTGCAAATAACGTGTCATAAAAGGTGTTTAATAAGTTGTGTCGATTAAATGAAAGTGATCGATCAGAAAATCGTTCAAAGCAGATAGAACCTTTTGAAATGTTTCTCTAGATTTAGTATAATTAAATTTATAATATTATTAAATTTTTTGAAGTCGTTGAGTCTTACAGTTTATGGATTGCTGGAATAACTTTTCTTAGTTTTTTTTTCAAACTTTGAATTCTTTACCCCCATTGAGTTCTTTCGAAACATTTATTCATTTGTCCATCTCAGATGTACTGGTATTGCTGCCGTCGCATTCGAGGATGTGATGAAAAATGCACAATTATTTTGGTTGTGCAAATCCTGTACATCGCTGATGAAAAACATTCGAGTAAGGAATGCTGCTCGCTCTGCTCACGAAGCGGGTTTGGAAGAAGCATTAAACACCCATAGTGGCATTATGGAGAATCTCAAGGCTGAAATATTGAACGCACTAAAGAATGAGATGAGAACCAACTTTGTCACATAGATGAACTCGAATTCGTTTACCCCACGATTGATTAGACGCACCGCTACGGATTCCGATTTTACAAACCTCGTCGACTGTTCAATACCGACACCAATCGGTCCAATGAACCAGCTTTATTGCACGGCACGGACAGCACGCCTTCTGCCTCCACCGAAATTGCAGTTGTCCCTGCAGCTAGACCAAAATTTTGCCTATACCTTTCGCGGATCGCTCGCGAGGTTTGGAGGTGGAACAAGTGACCGCCCTAGCCAGGAAACGTCTTGGAACGGAGGACATTCTTGTGGCTCGGCTAGTGGCGAAGGAAAGAGATATCAACACTCTATCTTTTGTTTCTTTCAAAATACTCATGAACGCTGAGTTAAAGACAAAAGCTCTATCTACTTCCACTTGGCCTAGGGGACTTGTTTAACGCGAGTTCTCTGATAACAGATCTAGTGAAAATTTTTGGCAACTAGAACCTACTACGAACGACCCGCCTCACATTCTACCGGATCCAGACGTAGCAGCAATAATGGGCGAATAAGCTGCACCCCAGGACGCATATATACAGCAAGTTTGCCGCGACGCACCGTAGAAAGCACTCTGGAGAAGTGTTTCTCCAGCCTGCTCCTCCAGGCAAGTATTCCCATTTTTTTGAACGTGCACTTCCTGATCGCTCACTCGCTTTCAGTCTTCCATCGGCCGCTGGCGCCATCCACACTGCTACTGGTCTACATCCACGTTCTAAACCAGCATCTCGCTCAACCCGTCATCATTTATGCTACTCAGCCGACATGTCATCACCAGGATTCGCCTAGCCCAGTCGTGTCAACCGCTGGTTCGCGTCAATCCCCAACTATAAGCTCCCGCCTTCAAAGTCGAAATGGGCTTCCAAACTGCCAGTCTTGGCAAGTATTCGTGGTTTGACAGCGTTTTTCGATCTGACGCACTCTCCATTCCTAGGAATCCGGCTACACCTTCTCAACTTTTGATATATTATCAAAATGTTGGTGGTATCAACTCTAGCTTAATAGACTATCAACTGGCGTGTAACGATGCATTCACAAAAACATGGCTCAACGACAACACAATATCCACTTGATGACTCATTCACGGTCTACCGTCAAGATCGATCATCCATCAATAGTAATTAGCGCTCAGCTGGCAGTGTTCTGCTGGCTGTAAAGTCCTGTTACAATTCTCGCATATAGCACCCTCCCGGGGGATCAACAGTTGAACATCTGTGGGTGGCGATCACCAGCTCCGGAGCTACGCATTTAATTTGTATCGTGTACATTCCGCCACATCGCGTAAATGATAGTTGCCTCCTTGAGCAGCATTTACGTTCGCTCGAATAGATTGTCTTCGAGATGGGTGTAAGAGACAATATCGTAATTCTCGGCGATTTTAACCTGCGCGAAATCTCCTGGGTGCAAGACTCCCGTGGCTTCCTCTTTCCGGATCCTGGTCGCTCTTCGCTTAGACCGGCTTCAATTTATTTGTTAGATGGTTATTGTACAGCAGGACTCAAACAGGTGAATGAGATATTAAATAGTAACAGACGTACGCTTGATTTCTGTTTCGTTAACGAGGAAATAGGCTTGGATTGTTCAGTCTCTCGCGCTCCTGCACCTCTCGTAAAAGATTGCAGACATCATCCTCCTCTCTTAATAACTATGCCAGTGAATTTGGAAAATTATTTCAATGACGTGATTGATAGTGTGTTGTACGATTTTTGCAAAGGTAATTTCAACGAAATGAACGCGTTTCTTGCAAGTAACGATTGGAAGGAGATATTCCGTGATCTTGATGCTGATTGCGCGGCATCTACTTTGTCTAGCATCCTGTTGTATGCCATCGATCAATTTGTGCCACGTAAACATTGCCTGAAAACTGCAAAACCTGCCTGGTCTAATTCGCAATTAAGGTTGCTGAAGAGAAGGAAAAGATCCGCACACAGATTACATAGCAACACCGCACGGACCAAACTAAAGCACGCGAACATTGCATACAGAGAGCTGAACGACCACTTGTACAACTTCCATCTTAGTCAACTTCAGGAATGCCTTAGGTCCAACCCGAGAAACTCGTGCATGACCAATAGTACAGACGAAGCGAATCCAATCCCTGGTATCGCATACCTCTTCCGTTCTCAGTTTAGCAGCGTATTTACTAGTGAGATCTTTAGCACCGAAGAAATCATGACCGCCGCTAGCAATGTACCTAGAACTTCTGCCCCCAACATACAAATGTCAATCACTAGTGATATGGTTACTAAGGCTGGAAAACAGCTCAAATCTTCTACAGGGAGCGATCTATACGGAATTCCTTCGTTAGTTTTGAAACGTTGCCTTGAAACGCTCGCAACACCGCTAACGACTGTATTCAATCTGCCTCTATCATCTGGTGATTTTCCTACTTCTTGGAAAGATTCTTTTGTTTTTCCCGTTTACAAAAAAAAAAAAAATATGCAAGCGAACGGTTTCGAACTATCGCGGTATAGCTGCTTCAAGTGCTACCTCTAAGCTTTTTGAAATTATTGTTCTTGAAAGATTATTCCCAAGGTCACATTTGCATTTCGCCAGAACAGCCTGGCTTTATGCCTAAGAGGTCAACTACGACTAATTTAACCAACTTCACGTCGTTTATCATACGAAAGATAGAAAAAGGACATCAGGTAGACGCTATCTATACTGATCTCTCCGCATCAAATGCTGCGGAGCGGAGATGAACCACGAAAATTCCACTGGCGAAGTTTGGCCGTATGGGCATCGACAATAACTTGTTGGCCTGGCTACGTTCTCACCTCATCGGCCGGAATATGTCGGTGAAGATCGGTGATTTTGTCTCATCGCCAATTGCTGTCTCGTCTGGAGTCCCTCAAGGGAGCCATCTCGGTTCGTTCCTTTTCCTACTATATATGAACGATGTTCACGGCACCATCAAATTCTTCAAACTATCGTACGCTGACGAGCTATACTTTGTCATAAAGGACCACGCTGACGCTTCCTTCCTACAACCGCAACTGGAATTGTTTGGAACATGGTGCTGCATCAACCGGATGTCCCTGAACGTGTCTAAATGCTCAGCAATCTCGTCCGGCCGTAAGCGTGCTTCATACCATAACAACTACTCGCTTTTTGGTACTGAGTTGAATCGTGAAACGACAGTAAAAGAACTATTCGAAGTTAAACTTTAAAGAACACGTTTCATGAATCGTTTCCAAGGCTTCTGCCCGGTTAGGCTTTATCTTGAGATTTTCCAAGAAATTCCGCGACATTTATTACCTAAAGGCTCTATTCTGTGCTTTGGTACGTCCAGTACTGGAATATGCTGAAATAATTTGGTCTCCTTTTTATCAAAATGACACACAGAGGATTGAAACCGTTCAGGGAAAGTTTGTTCGCTTTGCCCTGCGTAGATTTCCATGGCGAGATCCCCTCAACTTACTCGGGCATGCCGATCGGTGTACACTTACCAATTTAGAGTTGCCAGAAGCGAGGCGATATGTGGCTAAAGCTTGCTTTGTAAGCGATCTGCTGCAAGGAAACATTGGGTCTTCTTGACATAAACACACGATGACGCAATACTCGCTCTCATACTTTCCTTCACATCCAGCCTTCGAGAACCAATTACGGTTTAAAAGAACCGATGCGTAATATGTCTCAATCGTGTGTTCAATAGTTGCTATTTTGTGTTCGATTTTAATGTCTCTCGTGTTAGGAATAAGAATAGCTAAAAGAGTATTTTCTGTTAATTAATCATTAGTAATGCTAATTTTAATCTGTCATTGGGGTAGCTATTCTATCTGTTGACATATAAATAAATAAATAAATAAATTAATTAATTGATTAATTTACGGGTTATTAATTTTCTGGAATTATTAGTCTAATATCCGTAGATCAGCATTTTTTCGCTTCTCTAGTATTTTCGAACCAATAACAAGGAGATCTAAGGGCGGCGACTAAGTAATGCGTTCGAGCTCTTTACTCTCCCATGTCACTCGCCAACGCCTGGATGCCTTTCGTAATCATACAGATTGATCATATATATTATTGATTGTTTATTTGCGGGAACAAAAATGTGCTAAACCTAACTACACATAGCGAAAGTCTGTGTACTAGTTTTCATGTATTCAAATAATAACCCGGTAGAAAACCGCTTCTTTACCGGGTTCTGTCCATTTCAAGCGATGTGATGGTAAACCTTCTGGATGATGTGGAAGGAACGGGATTACCGTTACATCCACCCCACAATATGCTGTGAGTCTTCTTAAAGAGAAAGACTAACATCGGCCTATCATGCTGGTCTCAAGGTAGAAAAAATATCTCTACGTATTTTTGTATTCTTTTCGTCTATGTAAATCTAAGAACGTGAAAATCCTGCTCCTTGGGTTGATCGTCATTTATTTTCGGTAAACTTTTATGCTTAATACGTAGTGAGTCGATTGACGGGAAAATTGCCGTGTCTAGCCATAAGAGGTTTTCGTCAGCTGATGTTTATATCGTCATAATACTCTCCTGTCATTCACCGCGTATATAGCTGAGAGCCTTATAGTTAATTTCGTTATCACGGTCACCTGGCAGAAGACTGTTCCACATAAGCACTGATGATGGTTGTATGTAGCAACCGAAATACGTATCTGCGTACGGTATTCGATTAAAGGGTATTCGATTTTTTGTAGTAGAATTAAATGGAAACATAACCTCTTCTCAATATTCAATTCCACTCTACTACGACGCTCAAAAAGAAATTTATTTTTAGGAAAATATAATTATTATATTGGTTTTGGACTTCATGGATCAGAGGATTCAAGCTTGTTGGAATTAGATCTTAGTATTTTATTGATTCAATGATTTTACAGATCTTTGATATCATCAAGTTATAGGGTGCAGTGACTTCGAAAAGGTAGATTGTACTATTATGCGGAATTCTTTCTGGTCGCAATGAAAAACCATACAGAAAAAAAGTGGAGTTTAAGGGTATTGTACTACGGATTCCGGGGGTTTAAACAATTCTTAAGTTTCTTAAATTGTGGAGTTTTGGAATTCCGCAGATTTTGAAATTTAACGAATGTAAGAATTTTTTTGTTCTCGAGTTGTAAAAAAAATAAATAAAAACAATGCGGGAAATTAGTTTAGTATAGAGTTACTCATGGAGTTTTTGGAAAATTTTCGAAATTCCGCGAATTTCAAAATCTAAATAGAAATTTGAGAAATCACTATTACCTATGTTATACTATTACCTTTGTTATACTAAACAAAGGTTATAAAATCGGTCCAAAAGCACAAAAAAAATCCAAAATCCGGAGGGCCGAATCGTATATACCATTCGACTCAGCTCAACGAACTGAGCAATGTCTGTTCGTGTGTATGTGTGTGTATGTGTGTGTGTGTGTGTATGTATGTTGTCTGTAACTTTACGTAAGAAGCACTTACCACTCTATGGTAATATGAGCCAATCTTGATGTATAACAATTTTACGGAAAATTAATTACGAATTTCAGAACTTTTTTCGTAAAAATGCTATATCTCGAGATTGGCTCATATTACCACGGGGAGATAAGTGTTTCTTACGTAAAATTTTCTGAGAAACACTATGAACCATCAAGTTTAAAATAAAATTAGCTGCATTGGCCGGAAAATGCAAATTTTTATTTCAAAATACAAAAATAATCTATCTGGCAACTCTTCCGGGGAAAAAACAATATTTTTTCTGGATTCCTTGGTTTGTTTTCCTCAAAATTCACCCATCACTATTTTACGGGTGTTTTACGTCTATAAATTATAAAATAAAATAATTACGAAATTGACAACTTTCTTCGTAAAAATGTAATATCTCGAGATTGGCTCATATTACCTCGGAATGATAGTTGTTTCTTATGTGAAATTTTCCAAGAAACACGATGAAATTGTCAAATTTAAAATAAAAATGGCTGCATTTGCCGAAAAATGTAAATTTAGTTTTCAGATACAAAAAGAATTTATCTGGCAAAACTTCCGGTCAAAACTTATATTTTTTCTGGATTCCTTGGTTTATTTTCTTCAAAAATCATCTATCACTATTTTTCGGACATCTTACGTCTATGAATTGTAAAAAAAAGAAAAAAAGAGATTATTAACAAAACATGCGTGATTTTGCAATAAACAGGGGGGTCCCACAGAGCAGGGGGTATTCCAATCGACAACAAATTTGGGATTTTTCCAAAGTAACAGTAGATGAATAATTCTCCCAACTTTGAGCAAAATCTGTGATGGTCGTGTTCAAGTTTGTGCTTTTTCGTGGTCACTTCGTATGGAATGACCCTTATTCATTTGAGATAGAATTGAATTGACAACTTAGTATAACAAAGGTAATAGTATAACAAAGGTTAAACATGTTGCTTCTATCCAGCATTTAAAAATTGGTTCTCGACTGAAAAAATAAGACTCATATACTCCAGTGATAACATCCATAATATTATCTTTTGAATTCATTTTATTCGTACGATTTGTGATTTACAGGCCTACTGCCTATAATCGCATACCAGTCCCACGTGCATTCTTTTCGTTCTTATAGAGAAGTTATGGTAAATGTCTATCTCATTATATCATGTCGAAAATATGGGAATAAACCGAGCTCAACAGTTGAAATAACTTAAGCACGAAAAATACCTTTACGTGCTGTTTTCTCAACTTAATTAAAATGAAGATGGGACTGATATGCGATTATAGGTAGCCTAATAAGTATACAATTATAGTTAGTATAACAAAGGTTTCTGCACCACTAGGTGGATTAATTTTGGTTTTTTGAATAAGAAAGGTTTTTTGGTTTTTTGGATTCTCCCTGGCATTTTATTGATTTTGCAATTTTTTGAATTTTCCGGAATTTACGCGTTTTTTTTTCGCGGATTCCGGAATTTACGCGGTATTTTTTTTGCCCGGATTTCGGTTTCTCTTCACTCGGAATGCAAAATTAACGATGGTTTTTTTTTACGCGGATTCCGGAATTTACGCGTTTTTTTATCACGCGGCACGTATCCCCCGCGTAAAAAGCGACTTTAGTGTACTTCACTCTTAAATTCTATTACTTTCATATATTTTGGTTTCCGCAAATCTTATGAAAATTTTCCGAGTATCGATTTTCGAATTTAAAATTTTGTTTTCTATTTCCTCGCTTCAAATTTCCATCTTGGGATCTGGTTTTTATTGTTTTCGAGTTTTGAATTCGCGGCTTACTGATTTGACGATTCATTTGTTCTCCCTGATTTCAGATAGCAATGTCAAATATTGCTTATGTTATATTAATATTCCTAATTCGTGGTATCTGATGTTTGATTCTAAATCCTTCCGATTTTCCCATCCAAATTTATTTGTTGGTTCCGAGCTACGATTTTACGATTTTAAAAACAACAATTCATGGTGACTGGCATACCCCATCTTTTATTGTGACATGTGAAGTAAAATAATAAGAGCAGCAAACACGGCTTAGTACCGCTGCCATCAGTTCCGCACAAAATTTGCACTCAATAGGACACTGATTTTCCCCGGTGGCGCTCTACAGACATGATTTGTAGAAATGGAAGCAGGCCGATCGGTGAGTAATTCGGGTGTTTTAGAAAATGGAATGTCCTAGAGTTCAACCTGGACAAAAATGAATGTTTATAGCTTTTTACCCATTCCTGTGAATTTTAACACCCCTAGCTCTAGGTATTTTTTCGAGGACTCAAATAAATTTCCCCGTAAGCTAACCTGGAAGCGACGAACCCGGCGAGCACTTACTGTGCGGCGTTTTGACACACAACTGCATACACCAGGGGCTTCAAAATTCATAGCAATGGTTAAAAAGCTATAACCTTTTTAGGGCAATTATTTTGAGTTTTAGGACAAATTTTTTTTCGCTTTTGTCAACCAGCGTTAATTTCAGTAGAGACCCGTGTAGAGGCCGACAACTCCGAGGCAGCCCCGTACGCACTGGATGTGTGCTTTCGACGAGGATGCCCGAGCAGAGGGCTAAGGGGCGACTAGAGGAGAGCGAGGCGAAGTTTTGTGGAGGCATGTTCTAAGTTCGGCATAGGATCTCTATGATCTGTTACCACAAAAGTAAAATGTAAGTGAAAGTGAAACAATAAGACTTGGACATAGAATCTCTGTCAAAGATAGAATCTAGGATTTCGGTTCTAAAAGCTTACAAGTATCGAGTTTTAGATTTTGGTATTCTAGGTTTCTGTTCTTCGATTTCTGTCCTTAGTTACTAGATTTAAGATTCGGAGCTTTATGTCAAATCTGGGATTCCAAATTTCGACTTCCAGATTTTGACAATTCTTTTTCTCCTAATTTCTGAGTTGCAATCTCTGATCGCTGATTTGAGTAATATAATTCCTATGATGTGATATTCGGCTCGAAGCTTCGGATTTCGACTCGGATACTCAATGATGATTTTAGGAACACCCTGCACTTCCTCTTTTATTGAGAAACGAAACGCGAAGGAATATTCTCAGGAAAAATACAGTACAAAAAACATTTTGAAAAAGTTAAATTCAGATTCCTTAGATAAATTTCTCGATGGTTTCAGAAAACTCAAAATACGGTATAAAGCTTTGTCCAAAAATAGAGTTAAAGAATTATGTATATGAGTTAATAGCTTTCAGTAGTACATAGAGTTTATGTTTCAATGGATTTTATGTGAAGAGAGATTTGGAGGGCAAATTTGTGATTTAAAAGATTTTTATTAGATTTCATTGATTTTCGTGTTTTTAGACTAAGAATGGAAACTAAAGTTTGTTTTTCTATATTATACTAGCTGACCCGGCAAACTTCGTCCCGCCTATTTTGGTGTTAAATTTAATAATTTTAAAAATATCAAATTCATGATTCCTTGCGATTCGATTGCATCGTTTAAAAATGATTGGTTTTATCGGAATGACAACATCCTCGACTTTTGGCTTTTGTACATGACCTCTATTCCGGATATATATTGGGTGCATTTCAGTTATTGTCGTTGTTTTCCAGAAACTGAAAGTGGTCATCTTCTAATTCAATATGGTGTCCAGGGTCAATGCTTGGCTTCTCTACATCATTTCGATTACGGACATATCCATATGTAGTAGTATTTGGTTATTTTCGGCTGTTCCCAGAAGTTGCCACTTTTTAATTCAAACTGTTGTCTAAGATCAATTTATAGCTCCTCGCATCATTATGGATCCGATGATACTCATATTGGGTGGTATTTGGTGACTTTAGGCTGTTTTCCGGACACCGGAAGTCGCCATCTTACAATTCAAAATGTTGTCTGAGGTCGATTTGTGGCTTCAGTGCATCATAACAATTTCGGAAATACCTATATTGGGTGGTATTTGATCATTTGCCGCGGTTTTTTGGAAACCGTAAGTTACCATCTTGAATTTCAAAATGGCATTTGTAAACAATTTCTGGCCTCTGAGCGTCAATCTGGTTAAAGAAACACTCATATGGTTTCAGGCCATCTTGGATTTCAAAATGGCATTAGGAGACAATTTTTATCCTCTGAGCGTCAATCTGGTTGAAGAAACACTCATATTGGGTGGTATTTGGTCATTTTCGGCTGTTTTCCAGACGCCTTCTTACAATTTAAAATGTTGCCTGAGGTTGATAGGTCGATTTGTGGCTTCAGTGCATCATAACAATTCCGGGAATACGCATATTGAGGGGTATTTGGTCATTTGCTGCTATTTTTCGGAAACCGGAAGTCGCCATCTTGGATTTCAAAATGGCATTTGGGAACAATTTCTGGCCTCCGTGCGACAATCTGATTAAAGAAACGCTCATATTGAGACAATTTTTGGCCTCTGAGCATCAATCTGGTTGAAGAAACACTCATATTGGGTTGTATTTGGTCATTTTCAGCTGTTTTCCAGACACCGGAAGTCGCCATCTTACAGTTCAAAATATTGTCTAAGGTCGATTTGTGGCTTCAGTGCATCATAACAATTCCGGAAATACCCATGTTGGGCCATTTGCCGCTATTTTTCAGAAACGGGAAGTCTTCATCTTAGATTTCGAAATGGTATTTGGAGACATGCCAGAAGAAGGAATGGTGTCGAAACATTATTGACATGTTTGTTACACCTAAAAACATTCACCTGCCAAATTTGGTTATATTTGCTTGATTGGTTCTCCAGCTGTGCGAAATTTGAGTTTCATTTGCATGGGACCCCTCCCTTGTAGAAAAGGGAGGGGTGTCAAACCATTATGGATATATTTGTTACCCTTAAAAACAGCCAACTTCCAAATTTGGTTCTATTTACTTGGTTAGTTCTCGCGATGTACAGAAATTTGTGTTCCATTTGTATGGGACCCCTCCATTACAGAAGAGGGAAGAGTGTCTAATCAACATGGACATATTTGCTACTGCTAAATACATCCACATGCCAAACTTGGTTCTATTTGCTTGGTTAGTTCTCGAGATGTGCAGAAATTTGTGTTTCATTTGTATGGGACCCCTCTCTTCCAGAGGAGGTAAGGGAGTCAAACCAACATGGGCATATTTGTTACTCTTAAAGACATCCACTTGCCAAATTTGGTTCCATTTGCTTGGTTAGTTCTCGAGACGTTCAGAAATTTGTGTTTCATTTGTATGGGACCCCTCCCTTCTAGAGAAGGGAAGGGTTTCAAACCAACATGGACTTATTTGTTACTCCTAAAAACATTCACTTGCCAAATTTGGTTCCACTTGCTTGGTTAGTTTTGGAGATGTGCAGAGATTTGTGTTTCATTTGTATGAGACCCCTCCCTTCTAGAGAAGGGAAGGGTTTCAAACCAACATGGACATATTTATTACTCCTAAAAACATTCACTTGCCAAATTTGGTTCTATTTGCTTGGTTAATTTTCGAGATGTGCAGAGATTTGTGTTTCATTTGTATGGGACCCCTCTCTTCCAGAGGAGGGAAGGGTGTCAAACTAACATGGACATATTTATTACTCCTAAAAACATCCACTTGCCAAATTTATTTTCATTTGCTTGGTTAATTTTCGAGATGTGCAGAGATTTGTGTTTCATTTGTATGGGACCCCTCCCTTGCAGAAGAGGGAAGGGTCTCGAACTATCTTAGTCACCTTTCCCGGCCTCTAAAACCCCTATATACAAAATTTCACGCCGATCGGTTTGGTAGTTTCCAAGCCTATATGAATCAGACAGACAGACAGACAGAGCTGCATTTTTATATGTTTACTAGCTGACCCGGCAAACTTCGTCTCGCCTATTTTAGTGTTCAATTTAAAAATTTTGAACATTTCAAATTCATTGATTCCTTGCGATTTGTTTCATATCGTTTGAAATGATTGGTTTTATCGTAATGACAACATCCTCGACTTTTGGCTTTTGTACATCACCTCTATTTCCTATAATATATTGGGTGCATTTCAGTTATTTTCGTTGTTTTCCAGAAACTGAAAGTGGTCATCTTCGAATTCAAAATGGTATCCAGGGTCAATGATTGGCTTCTTTACATCATTTCGATTACGGACATTTTCATACGTAGTAGTACAGTGATCACCCGATTATAAGGGGGGGAAGTGATAAAATCGGGAAATTTTAATAATTTTATTTTTTTTATTGAAGATGTTAAATCAATAACTAAATACGTAAAATCAGCGATTTAATTTTTTTTTTGGAAAATTTATTTTTTATTTTTTTGGAAAATTTATCTGTACAAACATATGAAAAAAGCTGCAGTTGTTTTTTCATAAATCGATATATCTGAATAATGACAAAAGATAGAGAAAAGTTGTCAAGTGATGAATTTGAGTAAACTGTCTGAGCGTTTCTTAAAAATATTTAAAAAATTAAATTTGAGATCCTGTACTGAAAAAAAAAATTCAAAATCAAAAAGTGACTATAAAAAATCGATCATCACTATTTTTTTAAAACATTTTTTTAGATAGATAATTCAGTTGCCTAAAACTTTTCTGAACAAACCTAAAAAAAAACCTAAAAAAAATCGATGTAAAGTTGCAAATAAATCACAATTATGTTTTTTATTCGTTCATGTTTTTGTTTGAATTGGTAAAATGAATTACTTGCTTTTTTTGTAGCGCAGTACCATAAGCAAAATATTAAATGTTCTCACAACACTAAACTTTGCCGGAGACAGCATGCTGATATCTCTCACATATTGCAACCAGAAAAATCTTAAAATGTAAATAACGATTTTTAATGCCTTCTCATAAAAAAATTTATGTTGCTTGCAATATGTAAGAGATAGAAACATGATGTTTTCTGTGAAGTTTCTTGTTCTGAGATCACTTTGCCTAAGACACCAAGCGTCTATCTTAATCTAATGAAAAAGTAAATATTCTATCTCACTTTTAGGAGGATTGATCACCCAGCTTTCTACATCAAAAGTTGCGTTTTCAAATATTTTGAAACTCCTCCGAACATATTATACGGTTATAATAAACATTTGTATCACTTTTCAATTATTCGCACGATAACAGCGAAATGTAACATTGTGCATCGGTTGAATTTTTAATGTAAACTGCATCCAGAATGATACACAGAATTATGAAAAATTTCTTAAATATTGAAGCGTAATAGAAAATCAGTTCACCCTAACATATTGTTGATGAAATGTTTCATGATGATAAAATCGGGTGAAAAATGTGATAAAATCGGGTACAGATATAATCGGGTGATTACTGTATTCGGTTATTTTTGGCTGTTTCCCAGAAGTTGCCATTTTACAATTCAAACTGGTGTCTGAGGTCAATATTTAGCTCCTTGCATCATTCTGGTTCCAGAGATACTCATATTGGGTGGTATTTGGTCATTTAAGGCAGTTTTCCAGAAACCGGAAGTCGCCATCTTACAATTCAAAATGTTTTCTGAGGTCAGTGCATCATAACAATTCCGGAAATACCCATATTGGGTGGTATTTGGTCATTTGCCGCTGTTTTTCAGAAACCGGAAATCGCCATCTTGAATTTCAAAACGGCATTTGAAGACAATTTCTGGCCCCTGAGTGTCATTCTGGTTTAAGAAACTCCCATATTCGGTGTTATTTAGTCATTTTCGGCTGTTTTCCAGGGAGGGAATTTCGCCATCTTACAATTCAAAATGTTGTCTGAGGTCGATTTGTGGCTTCAGTGCATCATAACTATCCCTGAAATACCCATGTTGGGTGGTATTTGGTCATTTGCCGCTGTTTTTCATAAACTGGAAGTCGCCATCTTGGATTTCAAAATGGCATTAGGAGAAAATTTTTGGCCTCTGAGCATCATTCTGGTTAAAGAAACACTCATATTTGGTGGTATTTGGTCATTTTCGGCTGTTTTCCAGGCACCGGAAGTCGCCATTTTACAATTCAAAATGTTGTCTGAGGTAGATTTGTGGCTTCAGTGCATCATAACAGTTCCAGAAATACCCATGTTGGGTGGTATTTGGTCATTTTTCGCTTTTTTTCAGAAACCGGAAGTCGTCATCTTGGATTTAAAAATGGCATTTGGAAACAATTACTGGCCTCTGTGCGTCATTATGGTTAAAGAAACACTCATATTGGGTGGTATTTGGTCATTTTCGGCTGTTTTCTAGACACCGGAAGTCGTCATCTTACAATTCAAACTGTTGTCTGAGGTCGATTTGTGGCTTTAATGCATCATAATAGTTCTAGAGATACCCATATTGGGTGGTATTTGGTCATTTGCTGCTGTTTTTCAGACACCGGATGTCGCCATCTTGAATTTCAAAATGGTATTTGGAGACATGCCAGGAGAAGTAAGGGTGTCGAAACATTATGGACATGTTTTTTACCCCTAAAAACATTCACCTGCCAAATTTGGTTGTATTTGCTTGATTGGTTCCCGAGCTGTGCGAAATTTGTGTTTCATTTGTATGGGACCACTCCCTTCCAGAAGAGGGAGGTGTCTCGAGCTATCTTAGTCACCTTTCCCGGCCCCTAAAACCCCTATATACAAAATTTCACGCCGATCGGTTCGGTAGTTTCCAAGCCGATATGAATCAGACAGACAGACAGACAGAGCTGCGTTTTTATTTGTTTAGATAGATTAGATAGATATTGCAGAATTTCACGAATATTATGAGTTCATATGTTGCAAAAATGTAGGACTTCTAGATGTTAGAATTGTATTTGATGATTGTAGAATATAAGATTTCACTGATCTAAGGATTTCAATCATAGTACAGATTACAATATTATCACTTAAAATTCAATAATTCCACCTGTTCATGATTATATGTTGAAATTCCGAGTTAAATGTGTAATTTTATTCATTTTCGGATATCGTGAAGTAAAAAAATCTTTGGATTATGGAGCTTGTTAATACGATAGTTGTTATGAGATTTATGAATTTGAATGATTTGATAAATTTCATAGATCTTCGAAATTATTCGAGTTCTAGGTTCAATTGACTTTAGGAACTTTATTGATTTTGTGTTTCACGTTTTTTTCAGGTGGTCCTGTTGCTTGTGAGAATTTCAGGAATAATACGAATTAAAGAGTTTCTGGATCCAGTGGATTTTCAGATTCGATAAATAGATTTATTTCAAGGTTTTACAGATTTTTTTACAGAATTTTTAAATTTCACTCATATTGCTATGGGATTGAGAGTTTTACGAACATCCGTAGTTCGTGACCATTTTCATAAATTTCATTGGATTTCTTGAATTTAAAACTTTTTTTCTGTAATTTTATAACACTTCACTGATACGTATTACCGATTTTATAGGTTTTCTATTCCGAATGCTGCTGTACAATGATAGCTAACTAATCTAAGTGCTGTTCAACTAGAAACCAGGAAAAAAGCAACGCCTATCGATCTCAAGAATCATCCCAACAACCCTAAAGCTACTATTTCTGGCAGTAAAAAAAAACAACAAAATGTAAACCGGTCCACCGACATCGGTACCCTCATTCCAAAATCGTCACATGGGCATTATCAGGGAAAAGGTCTATTTTTCAAGAGACTTTCAACGCCGAAAACAAACGTATCACTCGTAATCGTTTGTCATCTGGAAAACTAAATCCGTCTGTGTCTCTGCTCTGCGTTCACGTTTTTCTACTTTCATCGTTTGGCCCAAAATCCTAGTCTCGAAGTGGTTTTCCAACGGAGCGTGGAGAATTTCCTTTTCCGGTACTGGCGATGACTTATTCGGTGGGTGGCTCGGGGGAGGGGTCGCCAGTTCGCTACTTAATCCTCCGGATGATGACGTTTGTTTGCGAGACGAAATACTTCAGTCAGTCCTCAGAACGTTTGACTGGCTGATTTTCGCATGAACGATTTGTTTGTTTGTTTGTCGTCTGCCACAAAAGAGGAACCTCATAAAGAGAAATTATTTCCTCTGGCTGCCGTCGCAGCAATCCATCACATCGTCTACACAACTCGACACAATCTCGGCCCGAAATCGGAAAATAATAGTCGAAACTGATTGCAGGAATTATTCAATAAGTCCCTCCACCCCCATTTCCCCTGTTGACGCCGGCGATTAATCGCTCGCAGCGGCTCCAAAAACCGGCGCGCAGGCAGAAAAGCTGCTGACAGTGATTAGACACTTGTACGATGTCATCCGGCCGGGTTTCGCCGATATCCTTATACGTTTCGTGCGGATTACTGATGAACATAATTACTCATCGCGAAGACAAATTTATCTCGCAGTTGATAGCTAAAGGAGACACCGCCAACAGCAACAGCAGCAACGATCCGAAGCGTTTCGAGGCGTTGAAAAAACGCACACCCATCAATCAGTCGCAGTTCGTGGCACTCGGACAGGCTCGATGTGAGCCAGCGTTTCCACAGAATTCGGCCCGTTTGCAGTTGTGTTAATTATTGTACAAAACCGCCTGCACGTTGCGAACTGTAATTTGTTGTTGCCAAAAACCTTGAACCTTAATGGATATTAATTTTGTGATTGTGATCACTTTATTTTTACCAGGGTCTATGCGCAATTAGCTAATTAAATGTGTAAAGTTGAAGCATTCAACTGGCTTTTTACCAGATCTCCAGAATCACCAGTGAAGCCAAGAGTAAAACCCACAACAATACAAGCCACGATTAATTCCAATTTACTAACCAATATAGTACTGGCGACCGACGATCGAGATACGAAAAGGCTTGACGCCTTGATACAAAGCCAAGCCAAGTCGAGGCCATAATTCTCCGAGTTAAATGTGCGAACGAATGACACGTCCTCTGACTTGAAAACTAAATAAGTAAAACTGATGAAGAACCCTGCCCTAGCCAGCAGGGAGGACACTTCCTCGAAAGACAGGTTCCTCTTAGGTGCGGAGTAGAATCGGACGGTAATTTTCACCCGCCGTTGCCTCGGAGTGATGCGTGTGTCACATACATACACACACGTACACTTAGGACGGACGATTCGGTTTCGTTTCAGCCCCCGCTCGAGCTCGTCTCGATTTATGATTATTGTTACGACTATTATGTGCCACAAATAATGGGAAAGAATAAACCGACGTGGCCACCGAAAAGAGAGGAAGAGAGAGAGAGAGCAAGCATATCGGTCAGTACGTGCTGTTCCGGCCGTTCCACTTCCCGGAGGCTTCTTTTTCTGCCCAACCAGCACTCGATGCATCATCGGTTATCCGCCCACCGGGGCGGCATCCCGGTACGTGTACAGTTTTGACCGACTTGGTCAAAGCTAGACATTGTTTATAAGTGTGTGTGTGTGTAAGTGTGCACTGCTGACCTCTCGGTTTAGGGCCAAATAAAACGGACGAAGCAAAAAGTACCCATCCATTGTGGTTCGTGGTTCATGACTTTGTCCACCTTTTCCGATTTTTCGGAGGCCTTACCAACAGAAGTGCAAACGGAAAGAAGAAATAATCAATATCCAACAACGCCGGGAAGCGTTTATTGATCCTCCCGGGGATAGACCGGTTCGATTTGCCGCATATAAAATTTCACACCAAATTGAGCATTCCGTTATCGACGGACTGCGACTGAGTGGACAATTGAGCCAATATTTCGCTATCTGTGTAGATCAGCAGTGTATGTGTATGTGAGTGTGGCTGTGTGAGGTATTGTGACTATTCGACCGCTGCTCGTCGAGCGGAATGGGAAACAATTTCACAATTTTCCAACGACCGAGTTGTGATTTTCACGTATATCCGCACCGGGGGCAAATTTATGGCAGTTTCAATATTTAGCCTCCTGTTTGCTTTACCTGGGTTCGAATTCTGCGGTGGGATATCTTGACTGTACCGACACGTTGGAAGTAGATAAAATCCAGCCCGGAAAACAGGTTGTCGTTGTCGGTTGCCCACGACACGTGTCAAAGTTTTTCGTTTGTAACTTGAATTCTGCCACACAGACTGCGGTTGCATTGTGTCTTGTTTTTATTCTGTTATGTTGTGTTTTCCAATCCACAGGAATGGAAGTATTTCCAATCTATATATGAAACTTCTGTATTGGAAATAATATTTATTTCTTTTTGTTTTTTCTTTTTCTATTTTTACTTCTCTTTCTATTCCTATTCCTTTTCCTATTCCAATACCTATTCCTGTTCCTATTTTTGTGTTAATGTGTGTGTTTTTTTTAAGTTTTATCATAATACATCGTATGCTATTCAATTATTTATTTATTCTTCTTCAGCATTCTTGTTGTTATCGCATTACTATTGTATGTTTTTCTTCAATTATTCTCTCTTTTTTTCTTATTAATGTCACTGGTGTTTTTTTTTGTGAGATCAACATTTTTATTTTGATATTTATTTATTCATGCTATGATGCTACTTTTTTATATTGCCTAATATGGTAATAATATGTCTGATTTTGTGTATTTTTTTAATTTTTGTTTATATTCTTTACTAAACTTTCTCTAACGCTTGTTTTCTACGATTGCTTCTTTTTAAGATTATTCATTGTCTTCTTTTATATCCTTTCTTTGTCATTTTTCTATTTGTTTCGTTTTCTGTTTATTTTCACAATACTTTTCCAGTTTGCCACTGTGTATCTACTATTATAAATTTCCTCTCAGTTTGCGTCCGTTTGTGTGTTTTTTTTGTGTTTTGTGCTTTCGTTTTGTGTGTTTTTTTTTTTTAGTGTCCCAACATTCTTCAAACTAAGCACTATTGCTCTGTTTTAAATTGACATTATTTATGCATGACCACGTTTTGTATCTTTGTTTCACTCAAATATTTAATTTTTTTTTCATGTTCTTTCTTGTTCTAAGTCTGTCTGTACTGAACCATAATGTTTCTTTTCGATAAACCACATTAAATTTTATTTAAAAATTAAAACATTTCCATTTTGTTCAAAACAAACAATTTCATCTAGTCGGTCTTTGTTTTCTTCTTAATCTTTGTATTTGATCCTTTCGGTTTTGTATTTTATCTATTTAATTTAATTTTCTTCTTATATTTCTATTTATATAACTTTTTATTCATATCTTTGTTCTAATTCTTTTGTTAACGTTAGTTTTTTTTTAGTTGTTACGTATTGTTTGAGTTTTTGTTCAACTTCAATAACTTTTCGATTATTCTTTAAGTTTTATTCCATGAATTCATGATTTTTTTCCATGAATCATTAATTGTATTGTCATATTTCTCCTTATGTTTTCTTTCTTTTCTCTTTCGAAAAATTTATTCTCTGCTTCTCAATTCGAGGCCGTCCACATTCCACGTGGACATAAAAATCGTCATTTTGATTTTTATTTCGAAATAGTTGTAAACTGCTTAAACAAGAAAAAATAAGTGACCAAAAACATAACAAATTTAATATGGCAGAAAGCTTCTGTAAAATCTGGAAAGATTTAATCTTTTCTAGAAAAAAAAAACGCAGCATTGAAAACAAATTGAGTTCAAATTTTTTTTTACGTCAGGGAAGGGTCAAAAACTATTATCAAAAATTTATTCAGAAATTAATTCAAAAAAACTCTGAATCGTTCCCAAAACGTAATTAGTAAATAAGCATATAAAAGTTCACACTGGAAAAAAATCCCTGATATTTAGAAGAAGTCGAGAAGAAAATTGTCCTGAATATAACTTCAAAGACTGAAAACACGATAAGGAAAACAAAACAAAAATTCTAAAACCGTATGTGAAAATGAAGCAATTACAATTTTTGAACCTTTTCTCAACAAACAAAAATATCTAAATGTAGTTCAATAAACGAAAATTCTTTTAAAAGTTGAAATCGAAAACTAAAATAATAATGAAAAATAAAAATAACATGTTATTAACAAATGCAAGTCGATTGTCATTTACAAAAGTTTCATGCATATTATCTCAAAAATAAAAACAAAAAAAATGGCTCTAAACGCGGCACAAAAAGAATTAAAATTATCTCGAACATATTTCGAACTTTTAAAACGGTCAGAAATTTACATGATCAAAACTCAGCCAAAATGCTTAAGAACGTAGAACAGCGGAGAGGCCCCAACAGAAATGAATTTCAAATTAAATAGAAAACCGTTCGAATGAGCAGAGAAACGTCCTTTATAACACGAAATACAGCTAAAAAATTGATCTCAAACCAATATCTAATAACTTAGAAGAGCAACTATAAATCGGATAGAATACCAAACTCAAGGAAAAACTATATCAAGTTTAATTTAAGATGCATAACAACTCTAGTGCATTTTAAATAGTAAAGATGATTACTGAGTTTAGTTCAGTTTAGTTCAAAACAATTAAGAAATGTCAATAATGTCTAGAAAAAGCCAATAATGGTTTATGACGTTTTGTTTGAACAGAAAAGATAAAAAAGCTTAAAATTTTTTGCAAGTAACGAAGAAATAGAAAAAAAATGATTTAAAAAAAACCTTTAGAAAACGGATGAAGCAAATTCGGTATTCCGAACTAGCTTAAAATACTTAGAGACGCTCCAGAATTGCACAAATTCTCTTTTGCATAAAAGAAACAACAAAAACTAAAACCGGATACGCCCGTTCCGGCATCTACAACACTATGGCACTATTGGACACCAATCAGAGCATTGAAAGAAAACCCGGTTCCGGACGGCCGACGACCCTGAGCGACAAGAAGCTCCAAAGGATACTGAAGAGGGAGACCGAGGGAAAAGTTGCTACATCACTGCGTGCGCTTGGCCTGGAGGTCTGTGCAACCGATCAAACAGTGCTTGGTGAACATGGACATACATGTCAGGCGAACATGGACGGCCAATACCAGTTCACTAGTCTCGGAGCTGCAGGCAATCAAGCAGCGACAGCGCCTGAATAAGATGGTCAAATCGATTTTGCCGGCAATTCACGACGTGGCGGTGGTGTTGGACGACGAGACCTGTCTCACTCTGGATGGCAACGACTGGTAGGGCACTTTGTATTTTACTTCCACCACGGAAGAAGTAAGCATTGAGGTGAAATTTCTTTCACACACCAAGTTTTCCAAGACGGTGCTGCTGTGGCTGACAATCAGCGAGAAGGGGATGTCAAAGCTGCTCTTCTTTCGTTCCGGACTGACCGTGAACGTGGGAATTCATAGTACGGAGTACCTGCCGGAAGTTGCGTCGTTCACCAAAACATACTATAAAGCCGAAGACACCGTGTTTTGGCCGGATCTGAAGTCGGCTCACTATTCGAGACGATCGTTTGAGGAGATGAAACGGCTAAATATCGATGTGGTACCCAAGTTGGCGGACCCGCCCAACGTTTCCAAGTTGCGTCTCATCGAGGATTTCTGGCAAGCCTGAAGCGTAAAATCTATTTCAACAATTTTGTCGCTAAATTTCAGGAGGAATTGATAAATAAAACGAAGTACTACAAGGTATGCAGCACTATGGTTGTATGTAATGGTGACGTGGGACTAAACACTGTAATTGGGGGATTTTTCGTTATAAAATATACAGAGTCTGCAGACAGAATAAATGTGTTTGCTCAGTGACTGTACGTATTTTAATTTTCAGCCTTCCCTGGAAATCAATTCTTGAAATATATTCAACAAAACTCGAAAAAATATGTTTGGCGATATTATGCCTGTAGTATTTTTTGTGCAAAAAACATGTATTTGACCAGGCACAAGCATATCGTGCTTGTTGAAGAAGCACCAAGAATTTCTCGTAATACGTCAAAGTCAGAATTAACTCTATATCCACAAAAACCAAATCCAATAATACTTACGTTATCATAATGAATGGTTTTGTTTTATTTAACTCTGATTGAGTCAAATCTAAAATATGGATCTTACTTTCAAAATAATATGGAAGCCCTTATAATGGTTCATTAATTGACAAACATAGGAAGACATGTTAAACAAAATTATTAACAAGTTCCAGCAGAACATGGTAGCTATCAACAATTACGTTTTTGTTTTTGCTTGACAATTTCTTTCATTTGCCTACAACTACATTAGCTGTATTACGAAGACATGTGTTATTATGGTAAAGCATAGAATAATAATATATTATCTAACAATTTTGAAATGTAAAAAGGGATTCTGAATGAATCTTAGTAAATAAACCAAAAATGTACAAGCATTCGCAGGCTCTTACTCTTCTATGAATGTGTGTATTTGGCAATTTACTCTCCCGATACTATCCGGTCACGATTATTTAGTGAATAACGAAGATAAAATAAAATAAACATCCTTTGCAAAAATTTACAATTCGTGTTGAGTAATTTATGGTAATCAAATTTACGAGATAAACTTTCAATCACCATCAGCAGCAGCATTGCAGTTTTTCCTCGATTGCACACGAATAGATATGTACGAACAAAAGTGTACCACTGCAGTACGAATAGTACCGCTGCAGTACGAATAGAAGTGTACCGCTGCAATCATAGACGACGAGAGACCTGCCGCTCTTTACTCCACTGGTACTGTTGCTTTTACCGGCATATTTTCTTTCAAGACATCAGCTTTTATTAGGTTCTGAAAGCAGATTGAAAAATTGTTCAAGAATGGGAATTGTTTCAAACTTTTCGGAAAACTTTTACCTGCGAGACATCATATTAGTCTAAGCTCATGGAAGCAAAAATAAATTGACCTATTGGGACGGGAAGACTCTGTCAATTTTTGTTTTGATATTGATACAGAGAAGATCACAGGGAACGGTTGGTGTTCATTCACGTCGTCTGTGCTAGGAATGCTCACATGTAATTGGTTCATTGTTCGCGTAAATTTGTCATTGAAACTTTTTATCAATTTCACCGCTTAGCAATGAAATTAGAGTGATAACTAGCATATTACATTTGATCTATCCAACAACATATTGTTTATTGTTATCCATCATGTGGTTATGCTGTTTTTAACGTTTGAAATCTGACGCAACTTTTGCCAGTTTCATTTCCAATTTTACAGAATGCATCCCAGTATAGTAAACAAAGACGTGGTCCCACGTCAAAAAGAATTAAAAAACATGCCTACACGCATGTTTTTGTTCGCCATGGCGAATGTTCCGGTTAACCGCACGCTAGATCGTAGATCTTTTTTGCAAGTAAGCCAACATAATTACCTTCCATAGGAAATTTATGAAACTCAATTAACTGTCTTAGTTATTTTTTTACCACCATCCGGAAAAAGTCAATTTTTTTATCCCATACGTTAGCACAAAACGACATTTTTAGCCCATTGAAACATCTGTGTAGAGTATCAGCCAGATCAAAAATAATTGATTGAAATGCTTAGCCTATGTTACGTGGAATGGCACAGGTTTTTCAGTTGATCCACCAAGGACATTGCAGCGGCAAAAGTACCGGGAAAATCCGTGTTGACCACTAACTACTAGTGTTTATTTCAATTTTTCAAAATATCATTTTTTTACTTCTGAAATTTTGAAAACTTTGCCCCCTCCCCCCTAATCAAAATTTTGGCTGCGCCCATGTTCTGAAAGAAAATGAATTCCAAAAACGATTCCAAATTTAGCTAAAAGTGGATTGATAGATGGATGACACTAAAGACAGAACTTATTGCGAATTGAGCTTAGTTGAAAGTGCCCTAAAATACCTCTGCTAACGAAAGAAAATGATTAAAAAAGAAACATATCTTAGAAGCCAAATTCCTCACAAATACAAAAGGCTCAACTCTAAAACCAATTTTTTTTTTTTGCAGATTCCATTTTTTTTTGGAAAAATATCGTGTCCACGTGGACCCCATCATCCCGACAAATTGCAGTAGTTCTGGTATTGTTGAATTGTTATTTCGTTTTTTTAAAATTGTTTTTTGCGTGGCTAATTGTTTTTCGCGGGTTTCCTAGAAAGATCGGTTTATATAGGTTTTTTTTCTTCATCTATGATTTATTTGACACGGCACAAATACAATTTAATGTTTAACGGCGCCAATTATATCTGGTAGCTTACTTTCTAAAGTATTTTAATAACTAAAAGCAAATTTTTTATCCGAGCTGAAACTAATTCTAACTTAAAGCTAGAATGTTTTGCATTAAAAGCACAGGTTTGCTGTTTGATGGTTTTCCATAGCCATCGGTAAGCAGCCGATTAAATTTGTTCCGCTGCTGGGCCAAGATATTACGGACTGGCATATTGGGTTGTCTCCCTCGGGACCTGAGAGTATTGTGCGGGTCTAGTTGCTGTTTCCGGATCCGGGGTCTTAACGTGTTCTTGTCGTTTGGTTGGATGTAGGCGGAAGGGAATAGGACTAAACTGGGGCGTGGATGGATTTCAGGAAAACGTATATAAGGGACATGTAGGATAGGTCACGCTCGCCAAGACATCACGAACAGGAACAGCCGGCTGTCTACCCTCGGCCTGAAAGGAAACTATTAATTTAGACCTGGCGTCACGGTGTACAGGGCATGACCAAACAACGTGTTCTATGTCGTGATAACCTTCACCACAGGCACAGATACCACTTTCCCCGAGCCCAACACGACGGAGATGCGCGTCAAATCTATAGTGATTGGACATAAGCCGGGACATCACGCAAATGAAATCCCGACCTACATCCAACCCCTTGAACCACGGATTCGTCGATACCTTGGGGATTATGGTATGTAACCACCTTCCCAGTTCCCCTCTGGACCAAGAATTTTGCCAACTGATGATCGTATTCTGACGAACAAGTGCGAAAAATTCATTGAAGGCAATAGGTCTTTCATAAAATTCACCGTTTGTTGCGCCCACCTTAGCCAAAGAGTCCGCTTTCTCATTACCCGGTATCGAGCAGTGAGAAAGGACCCACGCTAAGGTAATCTGATACGATTTTTCGGATAAAGCACTCAGATGTTCCCGTATTTTCCCCAGGAAATACGGAGAGTGCTTAACATCTTTCATCGATCGGAGAGCCTCAATGGAACTGAAACTGTCTGTAAAGATGAAATAATGGTCCGTGGGCATTTTTTCGATAATCCCTAGGGTGTCCTGAATTGCAGCTAATTCTGCGACGTAAACAGAAGCAGGATTATCGAGCCTATAGGAAACGGTTAAATTGTAATTGAAAATACCGAATCCAGTGGACCCATCAAGAAGTGTTCCGTCAGTGTAAAACATATTGTCGCAGTTGATGTTTCGATATATATAGGGAAAAATTTTTGGGGATCTGCTGCACGCGTAAATGATCCGGGATTCCACGAGTTTCTTCTATGATGGATGTATCAAAAAACACAGTAGAATCAGAAGTGTTTGATAAGTCGACACGATTTGGAATATTCGAAGAAGGGTTATATAGGTTTGTTTTCATTGATTTTCGTTAATTCCGTGAAAACTTTAGGCCTTGTCGAATGAATTCACTAAATTAAACAAATATATTCTTTTATTTTTTGTGTGTTTTCTTCTAGCTTCTGCTTAGTTTCAGCACAATTATTTTCTCCGCTTAAGAAAGGCCTTACACCTATAACTAAAAACCTGTTTAGGGTTTCGTTTTATTTTTGTTTCTCTACCAAAAGAGAAAGTACATTGCTTACTACTGCAGCAGTCCCTAAAAGGCTTTGGTACAACTTTTCCCACCCCTGTTGTAATTGTTGTTCGGCAATATTTTATGCGGGATTTATTCGAATTTATTGCTCCAACACCAGCAGAACCATTTCTCTGTTCGCAGCGCTTGCATACGCGCTTCTTCGGCCGTCGGAAGAAATTTGCGCACCTAATCTTATTCTTCCTATTGCGGGGGAAGGGTGGGGATTTTCCGCAGATTGCAATTTATGGTCAATTTCGTTAAGAAAGTCAAATCGTCTCTCATTTCGTCGATGGTGTCCAAAGCAGTCCTTCCAGTCCAACAGGACAGAGCGAAACGCAAATCTTGTGGAGATTATATTTAGATGATTTGAAAAGTTAATCCTCCAAGCATTTCCATTTTCTACCGTCCTGATTAGCGTTGAAGGGAAATTGCCATAAATTGCCGCCTTGTGATTACAGAAGACAGGAGACCGAGTAGGCGGTGACTCCCTCGTAAGGGAATCCTATTTCGTCCGTCAGCGTCAGTGTGACTAAATACCAAAACAAGACGAACCGAAAAATGTCTTAATTGAATGAGTGGCTTTTTATTAGTAATTTATTTGACCGACTCAATTTACGACGAGTGACGAACTAACTAAGACGCCGCTAAATCGTTTACCAAAACTGAACACTCAACACTCTCTCTCTCTCTCGCACTGGAATCGCACATATAAATTAATTGATGCAGGACATTCATTTGTCTACCACCATTTGCAGTTTAGCAGCTGCTTTCGGAAAGCACGAATCGTCTAATGGCTTCGACGCCATCCAGCCAGTCAGTCGATGGGCCGAACAAGCGAGCAAACGGGGAAAAAGGTTGCAGAACATGCAATACTTTGTACTGGCTGCCGATGACGATTGAAGTTGGCCACACGATTCCTCGTATTGGCAAGGCATAGCGAACGGCACGTAATGCCACTAAGGCACGGCATGCCACGCCGCACGGTGCAGCAGCAGAGTGCTCGCATCGCATCGCCTACTATTTACTGCTGGCAATTCTATGTGTGCTTAGTTCCGTGCAGAGAAAGCTGTGAATCTGCAGTTCGCTCTCGTCCTAGTAGTCAGATTCTTGATGATGTAGGGGGCGGGGGTAAGTTGGTTGGCAATCGGAATAATCATGCCGCTGGCGCTGCTGTACAGCACACTTGATAAGCGTTGAGTGGATTGCCGGTTGACACGAAATCTGATTTGTTTGACGATTGTGTTAAAATGAGCAATATCTGATGACAATGTGATACAAAATGTGTTGTTTTCTGCTAACGGCTGCGGGCAAAGCTCGACTTAGTTGTGTAGATTTTTTTGCTACGTTGATTAAGCTCCACTCGCTTATGTCGTTTTTTCGATCCACCTTAATTAAGGTTTGAGGAGTGCTTGTGTCGTTATTGGTTGACTAGGATATAGTATATATGATAGCATGAAAAAAAAAAAAAACAAAATAAAAGGTTTTGCTACACAAAAAAAGTTTTCAAAAATTGATGAAAAACATAAACAGATATTAAACGAAAAACATTCAGGAAACCGACATCAAAACGAGCCTAACAAAACTCGCAGATATTGTAGTCTAAAAGAAAATTGAAATTTAAGAGACAATCACGAAAAACGCAAAATAAAATAGTACAATACGAGTATCAAAAACCAAAAATTATAAATGAAAAGAACACAACACACAGAAAGTTAGGAAAATACTTACTAATAATAAAAGCAGCCATAACATAACACGATGGTCGTAGAGCCGAATGCCGCTTATTAGCCGATTCTATAAACGGTCGTAACTTATTCAGTATTTAACTGAAAAGATGTACGATTTTTTCACATATGACACTAAGAGCGCAAGCCGTTCAAGGTCGTATTAAAAGGTCTTACCAACGATCAAACCGCTGATGAGATCAAACTTACTTTAACAAAATTACTTGGTATAGCCCCTACCCAAGTAATTCTAATGTAACAAAAATCACGAGGCGAAAACAGTCAGAGAACAAAAATCACGAGGCGAAAACAGTCAGAGAACTGGAATTTCCCTTGTTAATTATTTAATTCATTTTAAACGCAGTGAGATTAAAAATTTGAATTTTTTTGACAAAGCACATGCTATTTATAATGTGTGAGTGAAATGGGAATTGTATCGAAAGTTTGGCGGAAGTGAAAAGCATATCACCCAATGCCGTACTTGCCAACGTTATGGCCATGGTTCAAAGCTCTGTAACACGGACCACAAATGTCTTATTTGTGGAGACTCTTCTCACAAAAAGGACACATGTTCTGTGAAAGAGAGTAAAAATTTTCGCTGTGCGAATTATAATGGCAACCATATGTCAAATTTTTATCAATGCCCAGTCCGTTTAGCAACTGTTAAGGCAAGGCAAGGCAAGGTAAACAAAATTCAATTTCCCAATCAAAACAAACTTCAAAACAAAATTCTCCAAGCGTACCAGTACCGCCCACTTCTTCTACCCCTTTGCATGCTCGTTTAACTTATGCACAGGTTACAGGTAGTTCGAACATTCTACCGCCTAATGTTGGTAGTTCGAAAATGACCGCTAATATGGGTAAGCAAAACACGCTAGAAAATAATTGTACACCTATTACCCCAGCATTAGCTACCGAAGATATTTCTTCTAATGTCAACTGCCTGGGGCCCATTACGGCAGGTAAAATTTCTTTTTTGCAACAAGCAATGTTCGATCTTATGAACGCCATGTTGCAGGCAAAATCAATGTTTGAAGCCATTCAAATAGGCACAAATTTTACTTTTAAAATTGACCAATGATTTTAAATAAAACAATTAAAATATTAAATTGGAATGCTCGCTCATTGAAGGCCAATGAAAATGAGCTTTTTAATTTTTTAATAGTAAATAATGTGCATATTGCAATTATTACTGAAACATTTTTGAAACCTAACATTAAATTAAAATATGATCACAATTACGTGGTTCATAGATATGATAGGATTCAGGGTTCCAGCGGTGGAGTTGCAATTGTTATTCATCGCCGAATCAAACATCGTGCTCTTCCCCATCTTGAGACGAAAGTTATTGAAACTTTGGGAATTGAAGTTCAAACTGAACTTGGGGTTTTATTCATTGCCGCAGCATATTTACCATTCCAATGCACACGCGATCACAAAAATTATTTTTAAGGTCACCAGAAATCGTTCGATTTTTTTTATAATCGGTGATTTTAACGCTAAACATCGATCATGAAATAATTCTCAAAGTAATTCCAATGGCAAAATTTTATTCAATGATTGTTCTTCAGGATACTATTCTATTTTGCCTCCGAATAGTCCTACATGCTTTTCTTCTGTAAGAAACCCTTCAACAATTGATTTGGTGCTAACAGATCAAAGTCATGTATGTAGTGAATTGATCACACATGCTGATTTTGATTCTGACCATCTTCCAATAACTTTCTCTTTATCACATGAATCAGTTTTAAACCCTATGAGCTCTGTTTTTAATTATAACAAGGCTAATTGAGAAAGATACAAAACTCATATTGAGAGTAATTTCAATAATGAGCTTGATTTGTAAAACGAAGTGAAAATTGGTTCCACTTCAGAAGGCCTAAAATGTGCAATTATTGATGCCAGGAATTATTCTGTTCCAAAGGCTCAAGTGAAATTTGATTCACCAATAATTGACGAAAATCTTCAACTTTTAATTCGTTTGAAAAATGTCCGCAGACGTCAATATCTACGTTCTCGTGACCCTGTTTTTAAAACTATTTATAAAGATTTACAGAAAGAGATTAAACATAGATTTACTCTTCTGAGAAATCAAAATTTTGAGACTTAAGTTGAAAAATTGAAACCATATTCAAAACCTTTTTGGAAGCTGTCGAAGATTCTTAAGAAACCTTCAAAGCCTATTCCAGTTTTAAAAGATGGTGAACGTTTTCTTGTATCCAATGAACAAAAGGCTCAAAGACTTGCTCAGCAGTTTGAGAGTGTTCATAACTCAAATTTGAATTTTGTGAGTCCAATTGAAAATGAAGTCACACGTCAATTTTATTTAATTTCTTCCCAGAATTTTTTACCTGCAGAAATAATTGAAACTAACTTGAATGAGATTAAATCAATTATTAAAAATTTCAAAAATATGAAAGCACCTGGTGACGATGGAATCTTTAATATATTAATCAAACACCTCTCAGGGAGGAATTTTTAGTGAAAATTTTCAATTGCTGCTTCAAAATTGCATATTTTCCCAAATTATGGAAAAATGCAAAAATTACTCCAATTTTAAAACCGGATAAGAATCCAGCTGAAGTTTCAAGTTATCGACCAATCAGTTTGCTTTCTTCTATAAGAAAACTGTTTGAGAGAATTATTCTTAACAGAATGATGTCACACATCAACGAAAATTCAATTTTTTGCAAATGAACAGTTTGGATTTCGCCATGGGCATTCCACAACTCATCAATTGCTCAGAGTTACCAATATGATACGAGCAAACAAATCTGAAGGTTATTCCACTGAAGCTGCTCTTTTAGACATAGAAAAAGCATTCGACAGTGTTTGGCATAAAGGTTTGATTGCGAAATTGCAAACTTTTAATTTTCCAATTTTCCTAATCAAAATTTTAAAAAATTTTCTTACTGATCGAACTCTGCAGGTTGTCTATCAGAATTCAAAATCTGATAGACTTCCTGTCAGAGCAGGTGTTCCTCAAGGTTCAGTGTTGGGTCCAGTCCTGTACAACATATTCACTTCAGATCTTCCTGATTTGCCTCCAGGATGCACAAAGTCATTGTTATGCGATGACACAAGCATTTCCGTAAAAGGAAAAAGCGTTCATGTCATATGCAGTCGATTGCAGAAAAGTTTAGATATTTTTTCTTCCTACTTGCAAAAGTGGAAAATCTCTCCCAATGCTTCTAAAACTCAAATGATAATTTTTCCTCATAAGACTAGGGCTTCTTTTTTCAAGCGAAACAATAATCACGTTGTCAAGATGAATGGGGTTATTTTAAGTTGGTCTGACAAGGTTAAGTACTTGGGACTAATTTATGATAAAAAACTTATTTTCAAAGAGCACATTGAGAGTATACAAGCCAAGTGCATCAAATATACGAGATGTTTCTATCCTCTCATTAACAGGAATTCTAAACTTTGTTTAAAGAACAAACTTTTGATTTACAAACAAATTTTTAGCTTGTCAATTTTGCTGCAGCCAGAGGTATGGCTATCTATAGCACTTATTCTGCACGCCGTAATATTTATATGTCAGCACACCTGGAGCAGGATGTCCCCAAAAAAAAAATCGATGTTGAAAAAGTCAAGGTGCTCAGCCCTAAATTAAAAGATAATGTTATTTATAGCATTTTTGTAGAACATTTCGACTTTCTAAAAAATTGTTTTCAGGTTGCCCAAACGTGATTTATGAAAAAATGACTCTTTTAAGCTACAAAACCACTCTTTTGCGCTTTTTTCAATTCTGTTCGATTCCAAAATTTTTCAATTTTTTTTTTTTGTGGGGTTGTTTTTGAATATTTTGCATGGTTTGGTTCAGCATTGCATACAGTTTTTGACTCCCAGAGCTCATTAAACATCATAAAAAATATATTTTTTCTAATGATTTTTAGATAAAACCCTTCAAAACACAAAAAAAAAATTTTGATCAAGAACTGAAATTCTCATTGCAAAGCGGGATTTACGAAGAAAATTTACATGAGAAAAGGTACTTGATATCTCATCGGGGAACTGAGATATTGGTATTTTTCTATGTGATGAAAAACTATGCATTTTAACAAATATGTTAAATAACTGTTTTTTTTTTGGGAGATAAAAAATAACAATGTTAAGAAAATAAATGCAATTTTAGATGTCTGATAACTTAGTAGAAGGTTTAAAAATTCGGAAAAATCCACGTAAAAAGTTAGAACGAAAATTATGGTTTTAGTGCCTACTAATAGAAAACTCAATATTGCTCGTAATATGTAAGAGATAGAAACATGACGTCTTGGGTAAAGATTCTTGTTTTCAGATAACCTAAAACTTTGTCGAAGACATCTTGCGTCTATCTTATTCTGATTAACAAGTAAATTTTTTACCTCACTCATTGCTGGATTAATCACCCATCTTTTTACATTAGAAGATGCATTTTTGAATATCCTGAAACTTTTCCGAACATACCTTGAGGCTATAATCAACATTTGAATGACTATTTAGGAAATTATATGCACAAACGGCAAAAAAAACACTGTGCAATGGAGATATTGAGCTTTAGTAGCATTTTTGTGAAAATGCCTAGTTTTCCATCACATGTAAAAACGCCAATATCTCAGCCCCCCGATAAGATATCGAGGATCTTTTTTCATGTAAATTTTCGTCTTGAATCCCGCTTCGCAATAAAAATTTCAGATCTTGATAAAAAAAAATTTGTAAATGTGTTTTGAAAGGTTTTATCTGAAAATTATAAGAAAATTTTTTGTGATGTTCAATGGGCTCTGTAAGTCAAATCATTGAATGTGATGCTGAACCAAATCATAAAAAATATTCAAAATAATCCCACAAAAATAAAAAAAAATATATGGAAAAACTTAGGAATCGAACAGATTTGAAAAAAAATGCAGAAGAGTGGTATTGTAGCTTGAAAAAGCCATTTTTTCATAAATCACGTTTGGGCAACCTGAAAACGATTTTTTAGAAAGTCGAAATGTTCTACAAAAATGCTATAAATAACACTATCTTTCAATTTAGGGCTGAGCACCTTGACTTTTTCAACATCGATTTTTTTTGGGACAGCCTAACCTGGAGGCTCCCAAATAAAGAGTCCTGCTCTCAGATCAACCATGTTCTGACTGATGATCGGCAATTTTCAGACGTTACAGACGTGAGGTCGTTCAGAGGATCTAACGTTGACTCGGATCATTATTTCGTGGTATTCAAGATTCGCGCCCGGTTGTCCAACGTGTTGAGATCTACGACGACAAGAAGGATAAAGTTGAACATCCAGCGGCTATCAACTAGAGAAGTGGCTACAGAGTATTTGTAGAAGGTTGATGAGCGGATCGAGGATCAAGTTGGAGGTAGCCTGAATGAACAGTGGAGGCATATCCACAGTACAATCAGCATCACAGCGGGAGAAGTGTTGGGTACACCTGCGACGGCCACGTTTGATGCTGAGTGCCAGCGAGTGACGGTCGAAAAGGATTGGCCCAGAGTTCACATGTTAGCCACGGCAGTGACTCGTTAGAGCGTAGGAAGATACCGGGAAGCTAGAACTGCTGAAAAAAGACTCCATCGCCGAAAGAAACGACAGAATTGGGAGCGTATTCTTGCGGAGGCGAAAGGCTGCCAGAAGCTTCTACAAGAAGATTAATGAAATCAGGAACCGAAACGTATCAGCCCCTGTCATGTGCAACGATAGAGGGGGACCTGATTACCGATAGAACGGAGGTGGCCTGGCGTTGGAAGAAACACTTTAGTGTGCTGTTGAATGGTGAAGAACAACAGTGTAGTCGAAAGGAGCGAGTTGGTGATTGGGAATGATGGCAAAGCTGTGGTCCCACCATCCATGGACGAGGTGAAGAAAGCAGTGAAAGAGCTAAAGAACTGCAAGGCAGCTGGTAAGGACGGCATTCCAGCCGAACTCTTCAAAATCGGGAGCGAACAGCTGTATCGATTTGTATTTGATTGAAAATAAAGAAAAACTCAATGTTTTAGCTTTTGGTTCATATTTGTCATTTCATCATTTGTTTCGTTCGACAACGTTTTTTATATTTTCGCTAAGGAAAATTTATCTATCATGCTATCCATTAGTCCTGTTTTAATTTGTTGAAGTCGGCGTTGATTCCCCTCCCGTTTGTACGATAGCATGTATCATTCCAACGACAGAAGATGTGGATGGTGATAGTAAAATTTTAAAGCTCACATTTTTAACATTCTCGACCATAAAATTTCCCGAAATTCCAACAATCCCGAAGCGTTGTACTTTATATGAATTTCAACACTAGGCGAAAGAGCAAATCCACCCCACCAAAAAGCACAAAACTAGCGCCCCGGGCCCGAGCGAAAATTTTGTGAATTATTGCGAAACACATCCTGCCACAGCGCGTCCGGATTTTTCGGGCTAGAACTGTGTGTTGTACTACTACGGGTACCACCAGCATGTAGGTCAGTCTGCTTCTTCTACAGGCAGCATATATTATTCAAATTGTGAATCCGGGAATAAGTTGCTGCGGCTCGCTCGCCTCAATTGACTTATATCGTGCGGAAAGTGCACCCACAAAAACGAAAATTGTGGCATCCACTATTCAGATTCTCCACGCTTCCCCTTGGGAAAACCTAACAACCCCCTCCCACTCCCCCTCTCCACCCAACCCATTCTTGCGGGGAAGAAGAAAAAACAGACATACACCAAAAATAAAACGAACCGAAAGAAACCGAGGTTGCGCCTCCCGAGATGGCCAAGGCGCAGTTCCATCGAGTTTCGGCAAAAGCGGTTCCACCAGTGGAAATTTTCCAGGCTTCGTTTGCTTTGCCGCGGCTAGTAGCACGTAATGCATATTTATGGCCGGGCCACAGTATGTTAATACAAGGTTGAATGTTTTGCCAGTGCCAACCAGGGCTGCTGCTGTTGTGATTTCTGTTCATGCGGTTCATGAAGAATTCATGTGTTCGCTTCTGCTAGAAGCGATTCCGTCGCTCGGTTCAAGCTTCTTCACTCGCGCGGTCGCTCTTTGCGCGTCTCGGTTGGTTTAGGGTAGATTGTCCTGCTTTCCGCTCTAGATTCAACGGAACTCGATGCGATTCCTTCGTAATTTTAAATTTACCGCAGCTGGATCAAACCTGCCGCCCCAAACCCTTTCCGAGCTGGGGAATAACAACTGAAGTCGCTCCCTGTGACAACTGAAAACCATCCGAACACACACACTCAGAGGACAGGAGCTTACAAGGTTGACCCTTTCAAAGCTGCGTCATGCCCGATTGCATTAGGTTCTTTTTCAAATCCAAGCCAAAACTGCAAGACTTCTCTCTTTGTCGTTGGAAGGGTAAGGAAGGGATCTGTCTTGATCACGCGCTTTGGGTCAAATGAAAAATAGAATGATTTAAATTATTCAACTTTGGATTACGTTACGGAGTTCTGAATATTTCATTCGGATCCGCAGCATTTCGTTGCGGATTTCCAAGGCATCAAGTTGATTAGAAACAGCCGAACAAATAAAAGTTTGGGCAGAGTTTAAAAACCGGAAAAATAAAATTGAAAATAACAAAAAATCTAATAATATTAGTTTGAAACTACCAAGCAGCGGCAACAGTCGAATTCCGAGAAGGCAAGTCATTTTCATTCGCCAATCATAATTAATAGCAGTCCCTAGTAGTAGAATGGAAAAAAGCCGAATCACCAACTGGCAGCTTAAAAATTATTCATTCAAGTGAATCGACTGACTCCCGTACAGTTCCACATTGTTTAGAAACAATATCATCATCGTTTTTTTTTGTTTGAGCTCAATTATAAACTGCTGCACTTCAATTGGTTGGTTTGCGTACGAGTAACGTTTCGTTATTTACACTTGCTTACTCTCCTCACAAGAGTGATTGCTTCATCTTCGAAAAAAAACCTAACAGTCGCCGCTTTTGTGTTGAACGTGGAATTATTTGGAATCAATTACCCATATCGAATGTCTTCAAAGACCGCGCGCGGTCCCCATTCATGGTTGCACTCCTAGCGGCAGCTGGGACGGAGACCGACCAACATCGGCTCCCGGACGGAACAATTTCGGAAAAAAAGGCGTGAAATCTGAGTGGGTACGCTGTTATTGTCCGGGCCGGGCGAGCGAGAATGTGACCTTCTTCCCCCAACCTCCATCTTTCCCGACAACAGCGAGAAGACCCTTTAGCTTGCATCGCGGTTTATGCTTGACGCGGATATTGTTGTTTCTGTTCGGGATCCCTTTGCTACAGGGACGGTCAAAATATAAATTGGAAGTCTTTTTCACAGCGATTGATAGTAACCAAATAAATAACTTTAGTCGGAATAATTAACACCACAATATTAGAAGAAAAGCGTGCTGAAAATAAAAACTAAGACACCCCCACAAGTAGCGCGACAGAACGATACGGTCAGTGCGTGGAAAACATCAAAACAGTCAGTCGCCAGCCAATGGCTTTTGCTTTTGCCTTCGATGCCGTTGCCGCACAGTTCAAATAACCTTTTGTCATGTAAACAACCATCAAATAGGAGTTTCAATTACCGAAACCACCGACTCACACGAACGAGGATGGGTTTTTGTTTGAAGGGCTGCGGCTGGTGATGCTCAAGTAAGTTGTGCAAATGCTTGTTAGGTTCTATTTGCTAACTCTCGAGGGTGGCTCGTCCACAATCTAGGCGGAGGTTCTTCGTGCAACGACGATGGTTATTTACCTGAAGGAAAGGTTATGCGATAAATTTCTAAATTGATGAATAAGACAGATAAAAAAAATTGTCTAGAATTTGGTTTTGCCCATGCAAAATAGAAGTTGACCACCCCCAGGCTGGAGAAACAAAAGAGAAAAACATCACCCAAATGGGTGAGTGGAGCAGCGTTGCCAGGTCATTTTTTTGAAAATCTAGAAGAGGCAAAATAAAAATCTGGAAAAAATCTGGCAGTCATTTCGGGTGAAAGGTTAATTTTTCGGATAAAAGTCTTGGGGTACGCAAAATTTGAAGTGACAAAAGTGCAAAATTTCGCGCAAAAATTGAAGTGATGACCTTTTTGCGGAACAGAGAAAATAAAACCTGGATAAAATCTGGATCATCCATGAAAAATCTGGATAATTGGACATCAAAGCTGTCTACCTGGATACATGTTCAAAAATCTGGATAATCCAGCTAAATCTGGATACCTGGCAACGCTGGAGTGGAGTGCTGACGCTCATGTTCGCGACCAATCTTTAGGCATAAACAGTAAATCAATAATCTACGCTTGTTTCTGCGTTAGTATATTACATACCACGAACAAGAACACGCACTAGGAGGCTGGTTGACAGCATTTCGTATGCAATCGCAATTGCACAACGGGCCAACATGGGTTAGATATCTGAAACTGTTTATAAATTTCCTCTCTATCGGATACCATTCATCAGGGAAAACGCTCACTTCAAAAAGCCATGCATCTTTTTATTGCAAAATAAGATTTTCTGGTACTTAATCTTTTTTTTCAAAACTGGAGGCGAAGCATGAATCATTCCTGAGCTCGTGCTTCTAAAATTGCCCAAAAACCTTTTGCCTGCCCCGTCTCATGAAGTCTGGTCTTTGGAAAATATTTAATGGCAGAGACCATAAAAGCTGTGAAGATGTGCCTCATAGTGCACCCGCATATTACCAGGAATTGATATAAATATTACCGCATATTACCAGGAATTATAAAAAAATTCAAATCGGTATAAATGTGAAGAGATCCACCTAGAAAGTGATCAAGAATTTCTGTTACGATCCTCTATTGAATCCAGTGAGGCTAAGTCAAAAAACTAGCGAGAGCCACAGACTGCCGCAAGCAAAGCTTTGGATAACAACGGATTTCCCCATCTCAAAACATCTTAGACTGTACCTTCAGCTATGACAGAACCGCATGTGGTTAAAATGTACTGTGTATTGCGAATTCAAACGAGTGGCATTTTGAAGTTCAGATATAAATTATAAATTAAAGTTCAATTTGTCACTTAGATAAAGTCTTACTACTGTTTAAAAATTGGATGCTGGTTCCCTTCAGCTGGTCTCAAGGTACGATGCTGGCCTAATAAGCAATATACCACTTCAAACTCAAGAAGAAAAAACAACCGAAACTAGCGATAACCGCTACCGCAGAAATCAGAGATAGTTTCATCTGCTAGCGAGGACACGACATCGGTTTATTGCGATGCGCGTGGAACAATTTTCTTTTATGCACTTCGAACAAAAGAGAGAGTTTTTGGAGAGTTTAAATGATATAAAAATGGTTCCCTGGATTTAATAACAATGAAGATGTAAAACCTGACCGTAACGATTAATTTTGGAACCTTGATGCTTCCCACTACCCGCATGGCACCGAAGCCATCGAACATCGATGGCAAAAGTGTACCAAACTGAAAAGAAACTAAGAAATAATTATAAGAATTATCCTCCTGATTTTTAGGTATTTTATGTATCAGAGAGAAACTGCTAGAGCTACTCGTGTATTTCTTCTAAGGGGATGTCCACTATCCACATAGACAAAAAAGTCGTTATTTCAGACTCCCCGTCCTTCTCCGTGCTCCTTTTTCCCTGAATGAAATTCTCTCTCTGTCGTGTCCAATTTCAAAGGCTGAGGTCGTTAAAGAATTTATTGAAAAGTAGTAGTGGGATTTTCTCACCTATTCCCGGCGTAGAGAAATCAGTTTTTCCTCAAAAATGAACTTTTAACTCTTATTATGCATAATTGACAAAAACTGCATATTCAAGATTCAAGATCTGTTCTCTAACGATACTGAATAGTTTCATCGTGCAAATTTTCAAGTAGAAGTGTTTAACTCAAATCAAAGTTGGGATGTCAGGTGACGCCATACGGCATCACTCACCGGGAAAGGGTTAAGGGGTGCTTTATAACGGACCAAATGTTCACTTTGCGTCATGTTCTTGACAACTTCGAAGTCAATCGACTCATCATCTATTCATAGGCTTCAAGGCAGCGTACGATTCAGCTAAGTGTGACAAATGGTGTCAAATTATGCTCGATATTGGTCAATCATCCACAAAGAAATGGAAAATGTGTTCAAATGAGGAATACTTTCCTGTTTTCTATGCTTTGGTACATTCCGTAAACGTGGAAATAAAACCGGCTAGATAGTAGGATTTCACACGTTAATAATTGTATAACCTGTATAACATGCATCCCAGACATGTATATTTTTTTGAATAGATAAAATGGGGTATATTTTTCTGTGTGCTGTCTATAATAACTATATAAATACCTTTTCATCGTTTAAACTAGGTAAAAAATTGACCTTGAAACTATCTAAATATTGCCACGAGAGAGAAAGTCAACTATTGACGAGCTCGAAATGAGTTGACCACGATCCTGAGGGGAAAGAATGCAGCAACTACCGTGATATAATGTTGATCAACGCCGCCTAAAAAGTTCTCTCCCAGATTCTGCCTAGCTGTCTATATTTTTTAAGAAAAAGGATTCGTAGGGCAGTATCGAGCGGGCTTTACGCAAGCACGCGCTACTGCGAATCGAATCTTCAATCTCCGGCAGATCTTCCAGAAGTGTCAGGAGCAGCCTTCTGAAAAGTACTGAGGTGCGACATTATACTGACGACTGAACTTTCTTTTTACTATAACAGCCTATTCATGAGACCTCACATACAGCTAAAGCTTACACAGGCAACAAGCTGTTTGCTGTTGCACACGACAGCTCATTGTATTTTGTTCGTTCGGACATGACAGTCTAGTTTGTTCATTTTGAGTTGGTCTGCTCTACGCTGTTAACAGCCTGCTGATCGGCTGCGACTCTCATTGAACTCGTTCTTCTCGTTTCTCCTTTTTCTTGACATAAGGAGATGAAAAATAACAGCCCGTTTGGCATTACATTTATGCGCTATCATCAGTGAGTGTCGGGTTGTGTACCGCACTTACGAAGAGCAGGGAGAGTTGTGCATGTGTAGTTGTGCTCAGTATGTGTAAGAGTGGAGAAAAAAAACACCGCGCACTTCCCTTTCAGTAGTTGCCTGCGTGCGTGTAGCACTACAAAGTGTCTTTACTACTTACAGGGAGACAAACACACTTGCAGCTCACCCCACATCTGAGAGAAACAAGAGGGTTGAATCACTCTAAAGAGAATACGCAGATGTACACTGGCGAGTAGTCTGAAAAGTGGAAAAAACCTACCGGGCAAAAGTGTAGTCCTCGTGTAGCTACACCGCGAAAACCAATTCAGCATAAGTAAACTCGACCGGCACGAACGACGCAGTCTATTTTATGTATATGTGAGAAAGTACAGAGAAAGTGAAACTATATTTTTGCGCCCGATTTTTAAAGTTTCCATACGATTTTGTATGGGAAAATCCACTTTTTACAAAACTTATTCTCTAGAGATGTCCAGTTGGATCCTAAAAATATAGCGAAACATGATATTTGTAGGAAATTTTCCTGGGAAAAACTTTTCTGAATTTTTCCAGCAACACTGCTATAGCATGCTGCTATTGCAAACTTGCAATTCGACTGAGGTCGAGAGGCTGCGATGGGCCAGACATGTAACGAGGGTGAAATTGGTTCTTTTTAAGGAGCTTCGTAACCGCAAGATAACAGAGTCCGCTTTAACAAGCGGGTGGTAGTGGGTTCGATATTATTTGACTTAGGCATGGGTTTATTCTCCGGCTTTTTCCATTAACTCTCGAATTCTACAAAACCTTGATAAATACTTCTTGACAAGAATAAGTTCCTTCTACAATAAAAATGGTCAGATTGGCCATTTAGTTGAAATCTCTCCAGGGAATTATAATTGGCGATTATATTGGCCGGAGGCAGCAAGGCTTGGTGTAGTAAGCGTAAAAAATAAGTGCATACACACAAGCACGAATAGAAATAATCATATCACTCACTCTCGATAGTGGTATTGCTAATAATAAAAGTGATCAACAAACACCCGGTCGATATCACAAAAAATCAACGTGTCTGGTCGCAGTGATGAGTCCATACAGGAAAAAAATACCCCACCTGCGAGTGTCGGGACGCCTAGGGAATTGGCGGGTGTTTATCAAAAAGCTTCCAAAGACCATGTAGAAGAGTGGAGAGGCTTTAGAACTAGTTATTTGACGTAGAATTGCAATGGGGATAAAATTTGAAATGTCGAAATTTTGATTGTTTATAACTCAGTCAGTTTTGAACGGATTTTATTCATTTTTCCAGTATTTGGTTTAAAAATTTGCGTCCATCAGCATCCATCAAAATGCAGAAACTTGTGATTTTTTGATACTCGGTATTGCACTACTGAAATATGTAGTCTTGTTTTGGAAGCAGATTTCGACAAATGCGAACTGAAAACAAAGGCCATTTCCATCCAATGTGGGTATTTTTGAAAGCGAGATGATACCCAAGTAACCAAAAGTTCGGATAAAAGTAGAATTTATAGACTAATCAGCCAATCTAACGATCTTGAATAGAATTCTATTCAGCTCAATTTTTAAGTAACTAACCGTACTTTCAAGTTCGCATTTGTTGGATAAACTTCGAGTAGCATGCAAAGCAGCTTCTAAACCGAACTAGAAAGTTCACATTAAGTTCGGTTAGGTCGCTGAACAGAGCGCTATTCAGCTTGAAAATAAAACTTCAAAATACTTGAAATAAAAATCAATTTGCAATTTTCCAATTCCCTCACTCATCATTCGTGTTGCTTCATCAATCCCATGATAATCATTTACTGAAGAAATTTAGATCAGGAGAATAATGTCTGGCTTTATTTATTATTATTATTAAATTTCATAAATTTTTCATTTTCAAGCTTTGAACTCGAGTCCTCCCTCTTTGAAGCCTAGGTTCATACCACTGCTCCGTTCCCGCTATATGAGATCAGAATCGATTTTACTCGATGTGCTGATTTCTCTTCATTACCTACACGTTCATAGCTAGGAACATACCGGGTCTCTCTTTCAGCTCGAAAGTTCAGATAAAGTACAGGCGGAGCCTCATGCGAACTAGGAAGTTCAGAAAAGGCTGACGCGGAACTTTTTCTGAACTTTCAAGTTCAGAAGAAGTACGCGCAGAACGCAATGTGAACTTAAGTCTGACAGTTCTCTAGTTTGTTTTGATTTTGCTGCAGTTCGTTGGTAATGTAATTGAAAAACGTTGTGTACGCAACATTTTCCTTTCAAACGTTTACTAAAATTTTATTCTGGTAAGCAGTATATACAAAATATGATAAATGATCAAAATCAATAAAAACTTTTTCGATCAATAGATATGCCGTGTGCCGCAGTCGAAACGACCAACGCCTTGGAACACAGGGAGCTCTCGGTGGTTCCCGAGAAATGGATTCGGACCTCCAAAACCGGCAATACCATGCTGTGGCCTACATAAAACACCTAAGATTTGAACAAATTGCTTAGGGATGAAAGCATCACGCACAGCAAATTTCTAACGGGAATTCACAGCTTACATCATTTTTTCTTTTGACCTGCACATTCATGGGTATCTGAATTCATAATTGATTTCCTGTAAGCTAACGAAAGAAAGTGTTCAGATAGAGAAACATTTAAGCACCCTAATATTACCTATTGGAATCAAAGCTTTGTTTTCTTTTCGCCATTAATTTAGATAATAAAATTCCGATGATATTAAAATATACCACATTTTTGAATGTTTTTGAAAAACTCATTTTTTATCACTAATCCTGAAGCAAACTTCACTTTCGCCAAAGTAGAGTAAAGCACGAGTCAGAACTTGACATGAACTTTGAAGTGGAAATGAAGTACGATATAGACTTATCCTGAACTTTCGTGCTGATTAAAGGTACGGATAAAATGCTAACCGAACTTTAATTTCCGGCGGCTTTAAGGTTCACGTGTAAACTTTGTGTGAACTTCAAGGTTCCAATGAAGAGGAGCAAGCAGCTTCTCCTGAACCTTCGTGCTGATTAGAAGTACGGATAAAATGATAACCGAACTTTAATTTTTCGGGGGTTTTGAAGTTCACGTGTAAACTTTATGTGAACTTTAAGGTTCCAATGAAGAGTAGTAAGCAGCTTCTACTGAACTTTCGTGCCGATTAGAAGTACGGATAAAATGATAACCGAACTTTAATTTTCGAGGGTTTTGAAGGTCACGTGTGAACTTTATGTGAACTTTAAGGTTCCAATAAAGGGGAACAAGCAGCTTCTCGTGAACTTTTAAGTTGCTTTCAGGTGTAAACGGTACTTTAGTTAGAATGAAGTTCGGTTTGTTAGTAATGTGTCTTGTTGTTTAGCAAGAAAGTTCCGCGGAACCAAATCCGAACCTTATGTGAACTTCTAAGTTCGTTTGTTAAGTGAAATTCGAACTTCTGGTTGCTTGGGTAACCAGAGGCTGGAAAACGATATTATCCGGTGTCTGTGAAACAGCCTAAAACCTAATATGTACAGATATTTCTGTAATCTAGACGATGTTTTGAGACTGAAAATCAACTCCAGACGCCATTTTGAGGTTCAAGATGGTGACTGCCGGAAACAGCACAAAATGACCAAGTATTCCCTAATATTCGTATTTCCGGAATTAGAGTGATGCGGAGTTTGAAAATAGACTCCAGAGGTTCTTTTGAATTTAAGATAGTGACATCCGGTGTCCGGAAAATGATCAAATAACACCAAATGTGGGTATATCCGCAATCGAGATAATGTACAGAGGAAATTGACCCCAGACGCCATTTTGATTTTTTCATTAAAATTGACTGCTCCAGAGCATCATATTTTTTAACCATAATCCATGTATTCCTTGTATGTACCTATCGCAAAAAATACATATACGGGCTATCGTGATTCTCTGGTAACCTGGTGGTCGATTCTCATACACTACCTCGTTAGTTTTTTTTTTTTATTTCTACTTAAAGGTTTTATTATTGTACATCAAATACCGTTCAAAGAAACTAACGTTATCTTATTTCTAATAGATTTCATATTTTTTCAACGGATGTGTAAATTCTTAGAGGGTGAACATCTGGTTGAGTTCGCGTAAAATCCGTCATATGTTTAATTACTTTGCTAAAGCGTAAAATTGTTTGAAATTCTGAACGTCTTCAAAAATTTTGTTAAATTTAAATAAAAATAAATCATTAAGCATCAATAAAAAGAACTGCCGGGAGCTGCCCGAGAAAAAAAAGATATCCGTATTGGATAGCATTTTAAATAGACACCGATAGTCATACTGGACACAATCCCTAAAGTGCGTTTAGGAACTTACCCACGAGTTCGCTGATATGATGAATAGGATAAGGCGTCTATGGAATATAAAAAGTTGTGGAGCTCCATGAAGCTAGAAAAACCATAAAATGAATTCAAAAGGAGTTAGTTTTTTTTTTTGTTAAGAGCGAAATTTCGAGGTTCCCGAAATTATACGAAATTTTTCTCAAAATCCTTCATCAAATTACTAGCATTTATGAATTTTAGGCAAATTTTTTCGTTGATTCGTATTTAAAAAGGTGGTTTAGAGATGTTTAGAGTTTACTTAAGTGAAAAATGCCAAAGAAAATTTCGGAAATTAGGAAAAATATAGTAAACTCTAGATTTTTTAAAATTATATAAGGCCCGTAACTTCGAAGCAACTCCAGACCTAAATTAGAGATTATAAAAGGAGAAAAATTGGTTGAGAAATCATAAGTCAATACTATTTTATGAAAAAATGTGTTCACAGTTTCGAGAAATTTCGTTTAATTTCGAGAAACTCGAGATTTCGCGAAATTTCACACACCCTTAGTTAAGACGGGGAATACGTACCTCGTAAAAACCATGTTAATTTGAAAATCGTCGTGAAAAAAGCCGAGTAGAAATCTCAAATTCGAAACACCACTCGTACTTATCTTACTCGTTGGTTCCGTGTTGCACTAAAGCGCTCCAACAACCAACAACAACAATTAGATATGGACAAACTGTTGCGGAAAAAGTTATGAAGATTACATTTTTGGTAAAAATTGCTAGATGAAATTTCGAAATGTCCTTGGCAAGGACAAACTGTTGCGGAAAAAGTTATGAAGATTACATTTTTGGTAAAAATTGCTAGATGAATCTAGGGCCTAAGTTTTACAATTTTTTTTTCAAAATTTCGAAATGTCCTTGGCAAGGGTGCCCCTCTATACCTCTTTATACTAGTCAGGCTTTGATATATTAGATATTTTATTTGACTTGTAGTTTTATACTGTAATCAACCATGAAAAATTCTAATTTTCAGTAGTAGAAAATTAAATAAAACCAGTTTTCTGGATAAGTATACTATTGTTTGTATTGCAAAATACTTTTTATATTAAACTTCGGAATAGAAAAGGTGTTGAAAAGATTTTTGAATCACATGATTTTAGTTTCTGGATTCAAAATGTCCTGATTTTAGTTGAAAATTGAAAACCAAACTTCCCAACTTTTGAAAATAAATTCAAAACTCCTCCCAAATTGTCACTCAAACCCACTGTGCACTGTGTGTGTGCTGCCATATCGGAACAACAAAACACTGATTATGAAATTTTTAACGATTTCTTTCGTCTAACGGGTAGCACCCCCACGAAGTGCGGATGGAATCCGGTCTGAAGTTTTATTTTCCGTTTCATGCACTCAGGTTTTTCGGTACTTTTTATGTAATTCACTTTTTTTGAAATTTTTTTTTGCTGAACCGCACCAAGCATTTCCGGTTCTTCGCCTGCCGTCGATCAACCAGTGAGTGGAAAAGGGTCGACTAGCCAGGACTCAAACAATGGCAGACTGGAACAAAACCGCACTTAATTGCACTGGCGCGCAACTTGTGTCGAATCGCATTTTAATTCTCTGCCCGCTTCGCCTCATGTGCTATTTTTGGAAACGACTGAAACTGGTCCCGTTCATGTTTACCCACAAAGTTGTAAAAAAGGTTCTCTAGCATTTCTTTTTTATTTTATTTTGGTCTTTTTTTTTCCTTTTTTTCTAGAACGTAAAATTCCCGGAAAGGGGACACCGCACTGACTCAAGTGTATGCAATGCTTCGGCTATATGTGTGCTGGACACAAAGTTGCTCTTTACGGTCATCTTCTCGGACCTGGGTAATTATCCGTGTTGGTCTGGCTGTTGCATAGTGTCCGTGGTTTGCTTTCCACCAAACCACTAGTCGTAACTTTGTGTGTAACGTCGTAAAAAAAAACGGCAATTAGTTTCAATTGCGCCTTCTTTTTTTGCGTCCCCGCCCTTAAGGGTTTCATGCAGTTCTTTTCTCTTTTCCTATGCTAACTCGTACGTGTTTGTAAGGTTAAATTACGGTTCCAAGCCCGAACTGACAACGAAATGCATTAGCAGCAGGACAGGACGGTCATAAATCGGTGACGGGAAAAAATGATTTATCTTTCATCGGAAACCATAACGAATTTTTCGACACCAATTGAGAAACGTAACATTAATAACTGTTTGTACAACTTCAGCTGCACTTTTCCGTCGACGGTGATGATGGCTATGGAACTGGCCTCGCCGCCGCCGCCGCCAACGAAGAGCCGTCGCACGTGGCCAGATACTGGCGCTTCGGCAAACATGTAAACATAAATAAATACGCAGCGCAGTGCCATTCAACCACCACCCCAGGGACGAAAGAGTTCCTGCCTGTTTATATTTATGAGCCTACTGTGTTTGATGAGTAATGTGTTTATACGAACGTCGGCGAGTTTGGCTTGCTCGGATAGTGCGAAGGCGGAGGAGGCGTTGAAAATTGGCTAGAAAGTCACTTTTGGTCGAGGCCTGCTCGATGCGGTTAATTTGCCCTAAGGTCATGTACTAAATAGACTACTTTGTTGTCGTTGTGTGAATTAAAATTAACAAATCCGCAAGAAAAAAAACACATTTGAAGTTTGAAACCTGAAGACTTACAAAAGACCACCGTAAAGGGTGAAAAAGCACCCTCAACCGGAATTACGAAGACGTTGCGAAATTGTGTTTTCCAAGAAGCACTCTCCCTGGTGTATTCTTTGGAGGAATTTCACACCAATCCGGTCAACATATCTGCTACCCTCTTAACTTCGATTTCCAAAAAATTGAAGGACATGTTTCTTGAGAGTTTCGGCTTGCTTAAATTTGAAATCTGGGAGAGTGCAACCTTAGACTCGTTTGCGTGAAATCCCTCTTGATTTTTTTCTCCACTTCCTTCAAGACGTGTAATGGCAGCGTAGCTCAAATTAATCAGCCCCTCGGTTCCCCGTCGGACAAAACAGTTCGCACCGATGGTCAGTCGATAAATTATAGTCCCTCATTTTTTTCATCCCTTCTCGCTACTTTCGTCCCTGTTTCCGATGGGAGCGGTCCTCTATTTCACGGCGGTTACGACGGTAATTCCCTCAGGTCCCCTAGCAGTGGTGCTGCTCTCTAGTGCGGGTGCCATCTGTCAGGCCTGTCCCTTCGCTCGTCGTCTAATGAACTCATCCTGTCCCAGACGGTCGCTCCCCTGCAAACCAGCAAACCGACAAACTTAGTACTTACCTACCTGAGAGGGTGGTGGAAAATTGATTGTTAATGTGCGATCGAGATTCTATCCGGCCGGCTGGCTTTCGATGGGGTTTGACATTATTAAACAGCAATAAATTCGGTTCTGGCGTGACCTTTTATCAGGGCGACGAATGTTCCGTCAATGTTTGTAAATATTTGCCATTTTGGCGTTCGTTTGAAGGGTGTGAGACAGGAGGGATTGATGGTACCGGAGCGCGCACATGTTTCCTGCCACAATTGCAAGTTGGACATCGATTGCGGTGCTTGGGTACGATTTGTTACTCGGGAGGGGTGTTATATCTTTGTTGTAGAAGGTGGCGAAAAGATATGCCCAATAAATAACTGCTGAGTAATGTTCGACTTTTCCAAGGTCGAAGTATTAAACTAACTCTTCGAAGGTTTCCAATGCCATTTTTTCCGGGTACGGAATATTTATATTGCATGACATGCATACATAACGACATGAATGTTCGGAATTTAAAACATAGGTACGATCCTTACAATATAGTATCGAAAGAATCTTTGTGTTGCAATAAAACATTTACGGACTACTTCGTGATAAGGGCGAATCCTTGCTTGTTCTCCTATCTAGTTTCGCCCTAATCACGAAGTAGTCCGGATTTGTATTTTTATTTGTATTTTGGTCGATTCATCTGACAATATTAATTATCTACATGAAAATCTAACATCTAAAACTATTGCAACATCCCAGACCTTGACATTTTTTTTAACAATAGCACGTGAGGAAACATTTCCGAAATCGAATAAATCTTCGACCAGCGAGAAGGTACGGATGCATGACGTCAGTGGTTCAAAAAAGCCGTACAAGGTCCGATGAGACCTAGTTGTCAGTAAGTTTGACGAATGAAGCAGTCTACTTGGTGCTCGAAAAGGTGAAAAAGTAAAACCGGGGCATCAAGTTCATTGTTCAGCAGCTTGGCTACGAAGGTAGCTTGTTGAATCTTCCAACGACTCTCCAGTGTATCCAAATCCAACAGCTTACGACGGTCTTCGTAGCAGGGAAGATTATTGGGTGTACTCCAGGGTAAATGTCTCAGAGCGATACGAACAAATTTTCGTTGAACGCGTTCTATTCTGTTTCTCCAACTCAGGTCATAAGGATTCCAGATGATGCAGGCATTTTCAAGAATTGGTCGTGGCACAATACAATGCTTTCAAGCAGTGTGGATCTGTAATGTCTCGAGCAATTTTGGTGATGAAACCAAGTTGTTCCGAGGCTTTGGATATGACAGCAGTATAATGTTGATAGAAAGTGAGCTTATGATCCAACATAACTCCAAGATCGTTGATCTGATCTACGCGTTCGAGAACACATCAATTTATCTGGTAATTAAAAGAAATGGGCACATGACAACGATGGAATATTATGACCACACATTTAGCGATGCTTATTGTGAGCTTGTTTCTGTTACACCATTCAGCAAACGTGTCCAATAATGCTTGCAGGCGTTGGCAGTCCTGGACAGAATTCACAGAAAGGTAGATCTTCAGAGCGTCGGCATATACCAATACGCACCCGACTCCTAGCAAAATGGCAATGTCATTGAAGTATAAAGCAAACAGCAGTGGACCCAGATTACTGCTCTGAGGGACTCCGGAAGTGTTGCTAAATGTTCGTGAAACTGCGGAATCCAGCTTAATACTCAAGGTGCGGCCTTAAAGATACGAACTCAGCCAAGCGGTTAGTTTCTCAGACATACCGAGTATAGAAAGCTTATGTAAAAGTATTCGATGATCTACTGTGTCAAAAGCGGCCTTAACATCTAAATAAACAGCGTCAATTTGCAATTCAGCTGCCATCTGTGAGATACAGGTGCTTGTGGATTCGATCAAGTTGGCCGACACTGAACGACCCGGCATAAAACCATGTTGATCAACTGATATATAGCCATATTCAAAACTGCATTTTATTATTACCAGGGTCTTAAAATTTAGTAAAATAAGGGGTCACAATTTCTTCTGTAGTCATGAAATCCCTCGTCAATTGTTTCTTTTTATTTTAATTTAGATATCACCAAAATCAGCAAACCACAACCATAAATCGTATATCAGAGAATCACAGTTAGTATACTGTACCTTAAATATTCTCATCAGCTAGACAAAAAAACATTCCGGAAACAAAATTCTTCGAATTATTTGAGATGGAGAAAACTAATGATGTCATAAATTTCCGAAATGATGAATATTATATGTCGCTTCTTTGAATGTAATTCATAAGAAAGCGGGATATGTGTACATTTATTACACATAAAATTGTAGCTTTCTAACCATTTTCGCTACATTTGGTACCGTCTAGCCGTCTCGGAAAGGCGTCAAAAGACCGCAGAGTTTTTGCTCATCGTTTTTCCATTTGCTTACTAAAAAAAACTCCATTGAAGTCTCTTCAGAATCGACGCACTTTCGAAGATGATAGGGGCAAATTCACAGGAATGATCGAAAGGCCTTTTTCAGATTGTTACGAAACGCTAAATTACGTAACGCTAAAAATCTAGGTTCCAGACTTACTCCCGCCTGTGTAACAAGGAGTAAGGCTCGACATAACCCCCCCTGAAATTACGTAACGCTGGACAACTTGACCCACCTTAAAATTTACAATTTTGAGCAAACATCACAGTTACGTAACGGTCTCAACAAACGTCTCCGTTAGTGTTGTTGTCTCTGCCACTAATTTCGGCCTTGAGGTCTTGCTTGGCATCGCTCTTGGTGCTGGATGGTTGTAGTGATGTTCGGCTGATAGTGATGAATTGCCTCTTTCTCTGTTTCGGTGAAAAATAAAAATGCGTTTTCTTAGTGCAATTATGGCATGCTAGTACAACCCCAATCCGCACGAGAGCCACGAATGAAATAAGGCTTTGGTCTCAATATTGTCCCCAAAACGTTATAGGAAAAAATGGGACAACAGTTTTTGTAATTGAGTAACTATTACTTTTTATAGAAACACTTTTGCGAATTGTCTCACAAAAGTCACTAAAGTTTTCATTAAGAAACATTTTTTTCTAATTTTTGTCTCTTTGGTAGTTGAATTGATGATAATAAATTGATGATGATAATTTGAAGAACAAAAGACATTTTGTCCAGAGAAATAGTTTTCCCAGATAGTCACTGTGACTTTCGAGAGGAAATATACAACAACAATTTTGTTTGAAAGAAGGTGTGACCTTTTAAAAAACTTTTAAGTTATTAGCATTGTCACAGTGATTTTGGTAATCATCTCTATTGGTTTGAGCTGATATCAGAAAAAGTAAACATCAAGCTTTGACCGACAAATATCACTGTTTGATCACCGTGACTTTTGCCAGGAAATATATGTGAAACATTGGTTTAGAACATGTGATCCTTTGAAAAAAATCTTATTAACATTGTCACATGAATTTATGTAATTATCTCTTTTCGATCAAATAACAAAGAAAAAATTACTTTAATGTTACATATTCCCTCCATCCAACGTTCGATTAGTATTGTCTCACAAGAGTCTCCGTATCAATAAATTGAATAGTCTATGATCATTATCGAAAACAATCATTTCCGCGTCGAACACTCGACAGAAACGGACGTGCAAAGTGGTCGTTCTATTACAATCCGGTCCGTGTGTACGAATAGCCAAACAAAAGAGTGTATTATTCGCGCTAAAGGCCAACTAGATTGTGAGTTGTGTCGCTACGTTCTGTACCCGGCTCGCAACTTCGGCTGTATTGGTGCAAAATACCAGCTGCAGTTTCGATCTGTGCACAGTGAATAGATCTTTCGAGTTCAAGGCCATCAGTTGACAGTCGAGTCGTGTCGCTGTGCTGAGTGATCTCACACCCGGCTCACTGCTGGTGGCTGTATTGGTGCTGCTGTACTGGTGCTGCTGGCTGCTTTGGGTGCAGCTTCGAACAATCGGACAACCACTGCTGGAAGGAAAAAGTAAATAGGTACGTGTTCTTGTCGGCGCTAGTGCACTACATTTAGCGCGATGGATATAGATCCCTCGCCTCCCGTGCCACCATCCCCGAACCCCCCTGACCCTGACCCTTCTGTTACCCTCTCCCCTGTTCATTTTCCAGTCCCCCCTCGCCCCAGGCTTTACCCGGACGGATCTCAACAGGGCAGCTATACTGTTTATTTTCGTCCTAAGGCAGGAGTGAATTCAAAGCGATTAAACATACTGCAAAGACCTGACGAAGGGGTACAAGGCCGTGACCGAAATTTCCAAGGTCCGACCTAACAAGCTCCGTGTCGTGGTCAGTGATCTGGCACAGGCCAATGCTATCGCTTGCTCTGAGCTCTTCACACGCGAGTATCGCGTGTACATACCCGCACGAGACGTGGAGATCGACGGTGTCATAACCGATTCGAGTCTGTCCGTCGAGTGTATTTTGCAAAGTGCTAAAGGGTGCTTCAAGAATAGCACATGTCCCGATGTGAAGGTGCTCGACTGCAAGCAATTGCGGTCTGTATCTCTCGTCGGCGGCACAAAAGTGTACACTCCGTCAGACTCGTTTCGCGTTACGTTTGCCGGATCTGCACTCCCTAGCCACGTCTCGATCGACCGGGTTCGTCTGCCTGTACGAATGTATGCACCCCGTGTTATGTATTGCACCAATTGTAGGCAGTTAGGCCACACAGCCGCCTACTGCTGCAATAAGGCACGATGTAGCAAGTGTGGGGAGACTCATGTGGAAGATTCTTGCAGTGTTAATGCTGAAAAATGTATTCACTGTGGGGAAAACCAGCATGAGCTCTCCACATGCCCGGTGTACATGCAGCGCAGAGATAAAATCAAGCGGTCTCTTAAGAAGCGTTCAAAGCGTTCTTACGCTGAGATGCTGAAGAAGACCGTGGCCACTTCTACCATAACATCGTGCCCCTTTGATCTGTTGTCCTCTGATGAAACCGATTCTGACGATTCACCAGCGGGAACATCTTATGCCAATCCTGGGGAGTCTAGGAAGAGGAAAAATGTTTCTTCTCCTAAACTTCCCCGTAAAGGTCCTAAGATTTCCCAAAGTGTAATGAAAAGTACGAACAAACCAAACAGTGCTGCGGAGAAACCGAAGCAATCTCCTCCTGGGCTTGCAAATTTAAAGTCCCAGAAGGAGTTCCCAGCACTGCCAGGAACATCTAAAACCCCAGTTGTTCCTTTCGGACATCCAGGTGATGAAACAAACTCTGGATTAGTGAAATTTTCTGACATTGTGGACTGGATTTTTGAAAATTTCAATGTACCTGATCCAATTAAAATTTTTTTTACAGCATTCCTCCCAACAGTTAGATCATTTTTGAAGCAGTTGACTGCCCAATGGCCCCTCCTTGCAGCGATTGTATCCTTCGATGCCTAATTCAACTGCGTATATGAATGATTCTATCTCTGTCTTACTGTGGAATTGTAGAAGTATTTTACCAAAAATTGATTCCAGGCATCGAAGTTGTCGCATGTCAAATGACAATACAAGGTAAAGAGCTTTGTATTGCCTCAATATATATTCCTCCCAGAGCACAGGTTGGGCAACGGTTGCTCTTTGATTTAATAGAACTTCTTCCCTCGCCACGTTTGATTTTGGGAGACTTCAACTCTCATGGTGTGGCTTGGGGTTACCCCTACAATGATAACCGCTCCTCTTTAATCTATAACCTTTGCGATGACTTCGACATGACTATTTTGAACAACGGTGAAATGACACGTATCCCGAAACCTCCAGCGCGCCCAAGCGCTTTAGATCTATCCTTATGTTCGACGTCGCTACGGTTGGGTTGCACATGGAAGGTAATCCTCGATCCTCACGGTAGCGACCTTTTGCCTATTCTTATTTCAATTACTAACGGGTCAACTCGCATGCGACCAATTGACATTCCGTATGACCCCACACGGAATGTCGATTGGAAGTTATACGAGGAAATGATTTCCAAAGCGGTCGAGTCGATTCAACATCATCCACCACTTGAAGAATACAACCTCCTCGCGGGTTTGATTCTCGACGCCGCGTTGCAAGCCCAAACGAAGAAATATCCCGGCGTAACGATCAAAGAACAGCCTCCCACTCCGTGGTGGGACCAAGAGTGCTCCGATGTCCACACGCAAAGATCCGACGCGTTTAAGGCCTACCAGAAGGGAGGTATACCTGGCGACTATTTACGGTATTCGGAGCTTAATACCAAGCTCAAAAGCTTGGCTAAAGCAAAGAAACGCGGATATTGGCGTCGGTTCGTGAACGAGACGTCGAGGGAGACATCGATGAGCACTCTTTGGAACACAGCCCGAAGAATGCGGAATCGCGTAACGGTCAACGAAAGCGAGTAGTCTTCAAGTCGGTGGATATTTGATTTTGTCAGGAAAGTATGTCCGGACTCTGTTCCTGAGCAAAACATTGTTCGCGATGCGTCTCCGGGCCACGACGCGACAGAATCACCTTTTACGATGGCAGAATTTTCAGTTGCCCTCCTGTCCTGTAACAATAACGCGCCTGGGTTAGATAGAATCAAATTCAACTTGTTGAAGAATCTACCCGGCAATGCCAAGAGGCGCTTGTTGAACTCGTTCAATAAGTTCCTGGAGCAAAACATTGTACCGCAGGATTGGAGGCAAGTGAAGGTGATCGCCATCCAAAAACCAGGGAAACCAGCTTCTAATCACAACTCTTATAGGCCGATTGCAATGCTATCCTGTATCCAAAAATTGATGGAAAAAATGATACTCCGTCGTTTAGACCATTGGGTCGAATCAAATGGTCTACTATCAGATACTCAATTTGGCTTCCGCCGTGCCAAAGGGACGAATGATTGTCTTGCGTTGCTTTCAACAAATATTCAGCTGGCGTATGCTCGCAAAGAACAAATGGCGTCTGCGTTCTTGGACATTAAGGGGGCTTTTGATTCCGTTTCTATTGACATTCTTTCGGGTAAACTTCACCGACAAGGATTTTCTCCAATTTTGAACAATTTTTTGCACAATTTGCTGTCCGAAAAGCACATGCATTTTACGTATGGCGATTTGGCAACCTTTCGCATTAGCTACATGGGTCTTCCCCAGGGCTCATGTTTAAGCCCCCTTCTTTACAACTTTTATGTAAATGACATTGACGAATGTCTGGCAAATTCATGCACGATAAGACAACTTGCAGACGACAGTGTAATCTCTGATACAGGAGCCAAAGCTGCCGATTTGCAAGGACCATTGCAAGATACCTTGGACAATTTGTCTGCTTGGGCTTTACAGCTAGGTATCGAATTCTCTCCGAAGAAAACTGAGATAGTAGTTTTTTCTAGGAAGCATGAACCAGCTCAGCTTCAAACACAATTAATGGGTAAAACGATTTCTCAGGTTTTGGTACACAAATATCTTGGTGTCTGGTTCGACTCTAAAGGCACCTGGGGTTGTCACGTGAGTTATCTGATGAAAAAATGTCAACAAAGAGTGAATTTTCTCCGTACAATAACCGGACAATGGTGGGGAGCCCATCCAGGAGACCTTATTAGGCTTTACCAAACAACGGTATTGTCTGTTATTGAGTACGGGTGTTTCTGCTTTCGCTCCGCAGCAAACACACATTTGATCAAACTGGAGCGAATACAATATCGTTGTTTGCGTATCGCCTTGGGTTGCATGCAGTCGACCCATACGATGAGTTTGGAGGTCTTAGCTGGAGTTCTACCATTGAAAAACCGCTTCTGGAGCCTATCTTCTCGTATTCTTATCAAATGTGAGGTCTTGAACCGTCCTGTGATTGAAAATTTTGAAAGGTTAATCGAACTTAATTCTCAAACCCGTTTTATGACATTGTATTTCAATCACATGTTCCAAAATATTAACCCTTCTTCGAATATTCCAAATCGTGTCGACTTATCAAATACTTCTGATTCTACTGTGTTTTTCGATACATCCATGATAGAAGAAACTCGTGGAATCCCGGATCATTTACGCGTGCAGCAGATCAGAATGAATTGAGCTCAGAATTGCCGAAGAGTGCTTCTAAAGGCCAGAATAGGCCAAAATAGAAAATGATCCCGAATTGAGCTCAGAATCACCGAAAAGTGCTTCTGAAGGCCAGAAAAGGCCAAAATAGAAAATGATCCCGAATTGAGCTCAGAATCGCCGAAAAGTGCTTCTAAAGGCCAGAAAAGGCCAAAATAGAAACTGATCCCGAATTAAGCTCAGAATTGCCGAAAAGTGCTTCTAAAGGCCAGAAAAGGCCTAAATAGAAAATGATCCCGAATTGAGCTAAGAATTGCCGAAAAGTGCTTCTAAAGGCCAGAAAAGGCCAAAATAGAAAATGATCCCGAATTGAGCTCAGAATCGCCGAAAAGTGCTTCTGAAGGCCAGAAAAGGCCAAAATAGAAAATGATCCCGAATTGAGCTCAGAATCGCCGAAAAGTGCTTCTGAAGGCCAGAATAGGCCAAAATAAAAAATGATCCCAAATTGAGCTCAGAATCGCCGAAAAGTGCTTCTAAAGGCCAGAATAGGCCAAAATAGAATATGATCCCGAATTGAGCTCAGAATCGCCGAAAAGTGCTTCTAAAGGCCAGAAAAGGCCAAAATAGAAAATGTTCCCAAATCGAGCTCAGAATCGCCAAAAACACCTCCTAAAGGCCAAAAAAGAAAATGATCCCAAATTGAGCTCAGAATCGCCAAAAATGATCCCAAATTGACCACAGAATCACCATAAACGCCTTCTAAAAACCAGAAAACGCCAAAACAGAAAATGATCCCGAATTGAGCTTAGAATCGCTAAAAACTCCTTCGAAAGGCCAGAAAAGGTCAAAAAAGAAATTGATCCCAAATTGAGCTCAGAATCGCCGAAAACGCCTTCTAAAGGCCAGAAAAGGCCAAAACAGAAAATGATCCCGAATTTAGCTCAGAATCGCCAAAAACGCCTTCCAAAGGCCAGAAAAGGTCAAAAAAGAAAATGATCCCAAATTGAGCTCAGAATCGCCAAAAACGCCTTCTAAAGGCCAAAAAAGAAAATGATCCCAAATTGAGCTCAGAATCGCCAAAAACGCCTTTTAAAGGCCAGAAAAGGTCAAAAAAGAAAATGATCCCAAATTGAGCTCAGAATCGCCAAAAACGCCTTCTAAAGGCCAAACAGAGAATGATCCCAAATTGAGCTCAGAATCGCCAAAAATGCCTTCTAAAGGCCAAAAAACGCCAAAAAAGAAAATGATCCCAAATTGAGCTCAGAATTGCCGAAAAGTGCTTCTGAAGGCCAGAATAGGCCAAACAAGAAAATAATCTCAAATTAAGCTCAGAATCGCCGAAAAGTGCTTCTAAAGGCCAGAAAAGGCCAGAAAAGGCCAGAAAAGGCCAAAATAGAAAATAATCACAAATTGAGATCAGAACTGCCGAAAAGTGCTTCTAAAGGCCAGATAAGGCCAAAATAGGAAATTATCCCGAATTGAGCTCAGAATCGCCGGAAAGTGCTTCTAAAGGCCAGACTTTGCAGGGTTAAAATCAAATTCTCTTTCGGTTTTAGGAAGCTAATATAATAAGCTCTTAATTGTGTGCAAACATACCATAACTGGTTTTGTAGGATTTTATATATTCCAAAATGTTAAGGTAAACTGTTTTCCCTCATTTTTGAAAGGAGTATCTTTGGAGGCGTTTTTCAACATGACCCGATTTATATATCAAGATTTCATTGATAAAGTACGAAAATATAGATCAAAAACTACACAATCATGTGCTCACAGCTTCCTAAATATGAAATTCGCATTTTGGTATTTTGGCCACTCCTCTATATGGTAACCAGCTCGAAGTGAAATCTCGGTCGTATGCTCGTAGGGAAGGGGGAGGTGGGTAAACCTTCTCGGAGGAAAGCCCAGCTTTTCTACGTGTCTTTTTCCCAGGTTAGGGGCGGCGCATAACAGCGTCTGACGCGGAGCAGGCGGCTGAATAAAGAAACATGCTGTCTCGAACGCTATACCCAAGATAGCAGCCTCATCACGAGACTCGGTAGCGTGACCCTAGTAAGGCAACCTACCTAAACAATTACACTACAAACAATCAAGAAAATATAACTTGGAACATTCGGCATGAATCTAAGCAGCGAAAAACGGACCACGAGTGAAAATTCAGTACCTGGAACTGCAAGTCGCTAAATTTCGTGGGTGGAGACAGGGTGTTGCTTGAGCAGCTAGAACCCCGCGAGTTCGACGTCGTCGCTCTGCAGGAGATCTGTTGCAAAGTTGAGAAAGTGTGGAAAGTCCGTGGAGGCAAGGCCCAGTTCTACCAGAGCGATGGAGCAACCAACGAGCTGGGAACGGGCTTCTATGTTATGGATAGAATGCTTGATCAATTGAAAGGCGATCAACGAGAGGATGTGTCTGGTGAGGATTGAAGGTCGTTTCTTCAACTACAGCATCATCAACGTGCACTGCCCGCACGAAGGTAGACCTGACGACGAGAAGGAATTGTTCTACGCGCAGTAAGGGCAACATACGACGGCTGCTCGTTACGGGACATCAAGATTGTCATCGGGGATATGAACGCCCAGGTAGGGAAGCGGTGTATAGACCGGTGATAGGGCCTCACAGCCTACACACCGGCACGAACGACAACAGCCAACGATGCATCAACTTCGCAGCTTCCCGAGGCCTAGTGATTAGAAGCACCTTCTTTTCATGCAAAGATATCCAAAAAGCCACCTGGAGATCACCTGACCCCCGAACAACAAATCAAATCGACCACGTTCTCATTGATGGCAGATTTTTCTCATACATTTCAAACGTACACTTCCTCTGGGTGCGGATATCGACTCAACCACCACCTAGTAGCAGTACAATGTGCGCTCAAAACTTTCCACGGTATTTCACACACGTCAGAACCGTCCTCGTCGGCCAAACATCCGGCAGTTGACCTACCCGCAGGCTGCCGATGAGGCACTACCTTCCCCGGAAGAAATACGTGCTTCGACTCTCGACGATTGATGGAGGAAGTTACGCTCGGTCATTGGAGAGTCCGCAACCGCGGCACTAGGTGTGGTAACGTCGAGCTGACAAAACGACTGGTTTGACGGGGAATGCCAGCAAGCGATGGAGAGGAAGAAAAGAGCTCGAAATGAGTTGACCACGATCCTGAGTTTTAACCTCCCAGATGGTCTCGAGGCACGATGCTGGCTAGCCCCGCAATTTTCTTGTACACTAAACAGTCGGCTGCGAAGTCTGTGTATAAATAAACAGAAGGTCAAGTTCCGAATCGAAATGTAGCACCTAGGCTTTGCTTACCATTTTGGGGAGGAAGAACCGCCAGAAGGAGGACAAAGATCGTGACGAGCTGGAGCAACTGTTTTGGGCTAACGATACGCACGATAAGTTTTTTGAGAAGGTGGACCAATCCCGTATAGGCTACACACCGTGTCCAGACATGTGTAGGGATGTGGAGGGATCACAAGCGAGCGCGAGGTGATTGACAGGTGGCAGCAGTTCTTCGATGAGGCCCTAAATAGCGGAGCAACGGAAGGAGGCGGAAGGGAAGTTATCCTTGGAATGCCTACAAACGACAGTATTGATCCAGTTCTTGATATCCTGGAGATCAAACGGAAAATTTGGTCACTCAAGAACAACAGAGCCACCGGCAAGGACGGACTACCGGCAGAGCTCTATAAACACGGAAAAGAGGCACTAGCAAGGGCACTCCACTGGGTTATCTCTAGGATTTGGGAGGAAGAGAGACTACCGGAGGAAAAGATGGAAGGAGTTGTATGCCCCATCTATTAAAAGGGCGATAGGCATAACGCTGCCTACAAAGTTCTCTCCCAGATTCTACTCCGCCATCTATCTCCTTTAGCGAAAAAAAATCGTAGGGGAGTACCTAGCAGGCTTCACACAAGCTACAGTCGATCGAGACCAGCTATGACGCATAATGCACGGCTACGGTTTTCCGGATAAACTGACACGACTTATTAAAGCTACCTTAGACCGAGTGATGTGTTACGTGTGCGTGTCGGGGACACTCTCGAGTCCCTTCGAAGCGCGCAGAGGGTAGAGACAAGGGAATGGATAATCCTGTACGTTGCTCAACATTGCCCTTGAGGGTGTAATCCTACGAGCGGGCATCGAAACGAGAGGCACGTTTGTCAGCAAAGGTAGCTCGTCACGGTTTTGCAGACGACCTGGGCATTATTATGAGAAACTCAACGACTAAAAGTGGAAGATAGAATAGCTGGAGTAGAAATAAATGCGTCGAAAACAAAGTATATGAAAGGAAGAGGCTCGATAGAAACCATAATTCGAAAGTGATCATGGACGGCGACGAACTCGAAGTGGTTGAGGAGTTCGTATACTTGGGATCTCTGGTAACCGCTGACAATAACACAAGTAGGGAGGTCCAACGACGTATTCAAGCTGGGAATCGAGCCTAATTTGCCCTTCGCAGGACGCTTCGATCCAGGAGCATACGCCACCGCACGAAACTGACGATGTACAAAACCCTAATTAGACCCGTAGTTCTCTATGGACTCGAAACCGTGACGCTGCTCACGGAGGACATATTTGGCGGAGTACAAACCGAAAGCGGAGAATGACGAGGGCGTATGAACCACGAGCTGCAGGCACTACATGGAGAGATTTCCATTGTGCACTTGACGAAGGTCGGGTGGCTACGACGGGCCGGGCATGTCGCGAGGATGCCGGACGACAGTGCGGTAAGATAGGTTCTCTTCAAGGACCCCACTGGCACCAGGAATAGACGAGCCCAATGTGCTAGATGGCTTGACCAGGTTGAAGCGGATCTGCGAGTATCGAGACGTCTTGGAAATTGGTGACGAGTAGTCCAGGACCGAGTATAATGGAGGAAAACTCTTGATACGGCTCGAGACACTATGGCTCTGGGCTGCTGAAGTAAGCAAGTAAGTTTTTGGTTGGCATAAGAATCACGACTCAGAAAAGTTCCGAAAAATTATTCACCATATTTGCTCAAAAAATGACTTATGTAAAATTTAATCGGTCAAAATTTAGGGGTACCTCAAAAGTAAAGCTTATTGGCCTAAATTATATCAAGTATAAGATGCCGAATAGAAATCAGCATTTTTCCTACCAAATCACTGTAAATATTTGATTATTTTTAGAACCGTCCTAGTGAATTATAAATGGACACCCGCTAATGGAAAATCAAGTTTCAGGTAGTCTCCTAGTAAACATTAAAATAATTCACATGTAGTTTGGAGTGAGTTCTATGACATTCTGGTAGCCAATTCTAAAACATTCCGTGTTAAGCCCACTGTTGTTCGAAAAACGGTTAATTGTAAGAGGGTCGATTTCAGGGCAATTTTTTGTTATTCTAAATAAAATCAGATCTCGACGTTTTATGCATTTTTAGGACATCTGGCATCGAAAATATTTTTTCTTTTTTTCTATTTTTATGTATTTCCCCTGTTGGTAGGGTTTTTAAGGGTCAAAAAACCACAAAAATCAATCTTATTGAGGCACTCCTAAACCATGTCGGCTGGAATAGGCATAAATCGTCCACATGTGAGAGGAACGTGCCGTTGCAAGCCATGATTTTTGGCCGGCTTACCTTATAGCCTATAAACAACATGTACATGGTCGGTTTTTAAAATTTGACGTGACCTTTTTGCTGTGCGTGGCCCCAGTAACTTTCTTATTGTCTCTTGATTTAAATCAGTCCTAAATCAGGATATTGAATAAGGCTATGCTTTATTAAAATAAATCTGTTTCTAAACCGGTACTAAATTATATATACGATCGAAAAATCCCGATTCAACATACCTGGTGTGACTGAATCTAAGTACGTCTCGCTGTTGCCTTTTGTAATACAATTGCTTTATTGCCAAATTCTGTATCTCTCCTCATAATTCCAATTTGCGAATTTGTATACCTTTTGTTTAAATTTTTGAGTCTTGCTTCACACTATTCGATCATATCATATAAAGTTGTAGGCAATAGAAATATATCAGTTGAATTTATTGTATCAAACGTGCCTCGCGTGTTTTATCCATCCGAACGAAATCCGTAGTTCTCTCCGACGCTTTTCGGACCGCGTAAAATCATATGGTCCTTCGAACCGGATTCGCGAAAGTTATCGTCGTGAACCGCATAGTGCCGATCAACCAATTGTCGTGTGCAATTGACCTCGTTGCCCGCCAATTCAACGGCCATTTAGTGCTTCTGCCGATCTGTGACACAGTGATCGAAATATTGTCCTTTTGTGGAACGAAAAGTTTCGAAGTGTGAACTACGTGATTTTCACGATGGAAAAGGTAATCCGCGAACGAAAATCTATCGAGCCACGTATCAAACGTGTGGCCGAAGCAGTGAAAAAACTAGAGACAGAAGCGGCTGAAGAAACCGAAGTGCAAACGGAACTCGAAGTGCTCGGTGAAATTTGGGCTGCATTTTGTACAGTGCACAAAAGAGTGTTGGACGCATGTGACGATGAAGATAAATATGCAGACGCTGTGCAAAATCAGTGCAATTTTGAACGCGCTTACATTGGTCTGAAAAATCGCCTTGGGAAAGTGCTAAAAGCGGTGCAGAATCGCGATCGCAGTCAAGAAGAGCGATATCCGCCGCAAAGTGAAATAATTAACCAACTTGCACAGCAGCAAGCAGAGTTACTCCGTATGATGGCGGGTATAATGGCTGCTGGCGCTAGTGCATCCACTGCTGTTGCTGATAATGCCCACGATCCCATACCGCTGTCCGATCTCAAGCTGCCCCGCATGAACCTTCCTCCCTTCGCTGGGAACTATCTCGAGTTGCAGTCTTTTATCGATTTATTCAAGAGTATGGTTGAATCGAACCCATCGATCAAGGATAGTCAAAAATTGTATTTTCTTAAAACTCATCTCTCTGGAGAGGCTGCAACACTTATCTCCCATCTAAAAATTGAAGATGCAAATTACGCTCCGGCTCTGGCAAAGCTTAAAGATCGCTACGATAAACCACTCGAGATTGCTCACAAGCACATTGAACGCTTTCTCAACCAACAAGCCATGACGTCACCGTCTGCTCAAGCGTTACGTTCATTGCATGACGTCTCCGACGAGGTTGTTCGTGCTCTTCAAGCCATGCAAAGAGAGGATCGTGATACTTGGCTGCTGTTCATCCTCATCGGAAAACTGGATTCCGAAACCAAGCAGCTTTGGTATCAAAAGGTTACTGATATGGAGGAAGCTGGCATCACTCTGAAAGCTTTTCTCGCGTTCATCGACTCTCGCAGTTTCGCTCTGCAAGCTGCTCAGCCTACTAGACAACGAACTATTGCTGCTAGTAAGCTTCCAGTTAAGCCGCAGTATAAGGGAGCAACCGCACTCGTCGCCACCAATACAACATCAAATTGCGACGTTTGTGCCAAATCCTCTCATCCTCGCTACCAGTGCGGTAAGTTCATCCACATGAGCTCAGAGGAAAGACTCGCTGTGTTAAGCTCTCACAGACTGTGCCGCAATTGTCTAAGAAAGCACCCAGGCGAACCTTGCAAATCGGGTAACTGTCGCAAATGTGGTTAACTTCACCACACCATATTGCACTTCGCCCTCACCCCTCAAGATCGCCAAACTCCTTCCGCATCGAATGCTGTTCCCTCAGGTGGTGGTTCGGTCGCCCAATCTTTAATTTCGGCCCTTGATTCCACTACTGAATTCGATGCCTCCAATGTACTACTAGCCACTGTGTCCATTAATGTACTAGACAAACATGGACGCCCCCACACATGTCGCGCTGTTCTGGATTGCGCGTCCCAAATAAGTTTTATCAGCCAGACTTTCTGCAACGAACTTGGCCTCGATTTGTTAGAAGCAGACATGAATTTGGAAGGTATGTCATCAACCCCCGCACATGCAGAAAAATGTGTGCAAATCATCGTTGAATCGCGATGCACGGACTATCGTACCGCGGTACCTTGCATGGTGCTCAACAAAATCACAAATACTCTACCCATCAAACCAGCGAACACCGACCGTACGGCTACCGTTTCTGGATTCTCCGAGCCTACTTGGTGATTCGTGTCAAATTGCCGAAAAGCGACTAAGTCCCATCGAGCGAAAGTTGCAACGGAACTCCCATCTAAAGCTGGAATACCATGCCTTTCTCCGTGAGTACCTTGAGTCCGGCTATATGACACTCATCGAGAATCCTCCGAACGATGCTATTTATCTCCCGCATCATTGTGTGGTAAAGGAATCGAGTTCCACCACAAAATATCGCGTTGTCTATGATGCTGCAGCGAAGAATACCAGCGGCTTGTCCCTTAACGATATTCTCATGGCTGGCCCGGTACTGCAAGATTCGCTAGTGGACATTTTTCTTCGCTTTCGTTTTCCGCTGATTGTTTTCACCGGTGATATCAAGCAAATGTACCGTATGATTAAACTGGCCGATTGCGATTGTTTGTGCATTGTTTGGCGGTGGGGCAATAATGAACCTGTGCAGGCCTACCGATTAAACACAGTCACTTATGGGACGAAGAGCGCATCGTACTTGGCGACAAAGTGCCTGCCCAATTATTGGAATCGTACAAACAGCAGTATCCGACAGCGGTTGGGAAGGCAGAAAGGGGCACCTACGTCGACGACGTGTTGTTGGGAGCTGACTCCGAAGAAGAAGCAGTCTTACTACGGCAGCAAGTGACGAAGATTTTCGCCTCAGGTGGTTTCCACCTGCGTAAGTGGGCATCAAACAGTGCGGCAGTGCTCCAGGATATCCCGGCTGAGGAAATAGAATGCAGCTACCCATCGAACTCAACGACACTCGCACCATCAAGGCTCTTGGCATACACTGGCAGCCGTGCAGCGATGTATTCCAGTTCTCCAGCTCAACGCACAAGATCTTTCAGCCCACGAAGCGGACCATGCTTTCGCAAATCGCCAGCATTTTCGACCCCCTAGGCTAACTAGTCCCGATAGTCATCAAAGCGAAAATGGTCATGCAGCAACTGTGGGAGCTGAAGGTGGACTGGGACGAAACACCCCCGGGTGAGTTGGTTCAAAATTGGTTAGTATTTGTGCAAAGCCTTTTCGATCTGAATTCATTACAGGTACCACGTCGAGTGATTGGCATGCGTCAAGCCTCTCGCGTCTATCTGCACGGCTACAGTGATGCATCCGAGCGAGCCATGGGTGCTTGCCTCTACATTCGGGCCATCGGTGGTTGCGGCAATACATCGTCGCACTTGCCCTATACATTTCCATGAAGTGCGGGCTTTTTCGGATTCAACTGTTGCACTGGCATGGATTCACGGAGGAGCTTCGAGATGGAAAACATTTGTTGCCAACCGGGTAGCAGAAATCACTACGATCCTACCTGCAATCAATTGGCATCATGTAGATACACACAGCAACCCAGCCGATGTACTCTCACGTGGTGCTCTGCCAGAGCAATTGATCAACAATTTCCTTTGGTGGCATGGACCAGGCTGGATCAAGTCACTCAACACCGACGAAGTTACACTCACTTGTGCTCTTGACGCCACTCAACAACGACAAGTGGAAAGGGAGTAACGATCGACTGCCGTGGCGTGTTTGGTTGTATACGAAAACCAATTTATCGACGACATGCTAGCCCGATACTATCCAAATTTACAGCTTCTTTTGCGCATCACAGCGCGAATGCTACGTTTCTCCCATCGAGAGCAGAGAGTATCAAATCGCCTTATGCCCCAAGAGATTGAGAATGCCATGGAAGTCTATATACGACACATGCAGAATCAACATTACCAACAAGAGATCAAGCGCCTAGAACGCAAAGGTGAAGTAAATCGTAGCAGTTCTCTTCGCCAGTTGAAGCCTTATCTGGATGAACGACATCTTCTCAGGGTGGGCGGTAGGCTGCAACTTTCAGAGCTAAGTTACAACACGAAGCACCGCGCCACTCAATCCTCACCGCACTCATTCTCCATCACGAGCACCACGAACAACTCCACTGTGGTCCGCAATCACTGCTGAGTGCTGTACGGCGACGGTTTTGGATTGTCGGAGGAACGAGTGCTGCACGCAGGCCTTGTCGATCCTGCGTCGAATATATGCGTGCAAGACCTACACAATTGCATCAGCTGATGGGACAGATTCCTGTAGATCGCCCAGCACCGAATCCCCCCTTCTCTATCACCGGCATTGATTATGCTGGGCCTGTTAACATCATCAATCGGCGTACACGTGGCGCTACATCTAGCAAAGGCTACATAGCACTTTTCGTGTGCTTTTGCACTCGTGCCGTGCATCTTGAAGCTGTGTCGGACCTCAGTACATCTGCCTTCATTGCTGCATTCACCCGTTTTAGCAGCCGATACGGATTGCCGAGCAGAATTCACTCGGACAACGCTACCAACTTTCGGGGAGCAGCCCGAAAGTTCCGTGAATTATACCAACACATCAACGAAATCGAACGGAACGATCAAGTGACCGACTTCTTCTCCAACAAGGGGATTGAGTGGAAGTTCATTCCTGCGCGATCCCCACATCACGGGGGCCTCTGGGAGGCCGGCGTGCAGGTGGCGAAAACTTTCTTGAGCAAAATCGGTGGTGATGCTTGTTTCACATTCGAAGAACTGAGTACCGTTCTCGCGCTAGTTTCGGCTTGTATGAACTCTCGGCCGATTTCTCCACTCTCTAATGACCCGAACGACCCTCAACCTCTCACACCAGCCCATTTTCTCATCGGTCGACCACTACATTCTGTGCCGGAGATCAATCAGTTAGAACGTCATATCGGTTCCCTCAGCAGATGGGAGTTCGTTCAACGCATCGCGCATCAGTTTCGAGCTCGGTGGCAGAAGGAATATGTGCTATCCCTTCAGCGCATGTTAAAGTGGCAGAAAGCAGCTCCGAATATTTCAGTCGGTGATTTTGCGCTGTTGGTGGACGACAACGAGAGGCCTAAGCAATGGCCGATGGGCCGCATTATCGGCACGTTCCCTGGAACTGATGGCCACGTCAGGGTGGTGGATGTTAAGACTGCCAATGGTACCACGCGGCGAGATGTACGACGACTTCGGCGCATCCCGTTGGAGGATGACGAGTATGTGCCAGGACGGAATGGAGCGGAAATTCCCAGACGTAATTTGGTGGGCGGTTTATGGTGTGACGGAATCTAAGTACGTCTCGCTGTTGCCTTTTGTAACACAATTGCTTTATTGCCAAATTCTGTATCTCTCCTCATAATTCCAATTTGCGAATTTGTATACCTTTTGTTTAAATTTTTGAGTCTTGCTTCACACTATTCGATCATATCATATAAAGTTGTAGGCAATAGAAATATATCAGTTGAATTTATTGTATCAAACGTGCCTCGCGTGTTTTATCCATCCAAACGAAATCCGTAGTTCTCTCCGACGCTTTTCGGACCGCGTTAAATCAGTACCCTTCCCTACTATCAGAAATCTCCTTCTTATAACCATTGTGGAAATGCAGTTTCATTAAAACGGATTTTTGACAGCCGCTTCCGACAAACTACCATATTTGGCAATGAACTGTTATCTTCTATTTTTCTTATTAAAGTTTGCCTGTTTGATTTCGATGAATATGTACTCTTGGTTGCCCTTACTTCAAGCTACCGTGCTGATTCGAAACCCGTACAGTATCGAAATCCGTACACCGTGATTTTTTTCTTCAGTTTTAAGCATTATAAAAATGAAAATTCATATAATGATTACATGTACAATGTACATGTAACTATCATATGAATTTTCATTTTTATAATGCTTGAAACTGAAAAAACATCACGGTGTACGGATTTCGATACTGTACGGGTTTCGATCCAGCACGGTATTTTTTGCATTTTCAAAGCTATAATATTTACCACAAAAGTTCAAAATAATGGTCACAGTTCACACTTAAGATTTTTTGTCGGGTCTCGGTAACTTATTGCCGAGAACGGCACCACTGAGTGCTCGGTTAAAAAAACAATGACAGCTGTCACATTTTATCGTAAATCTCGGTTCAACCTAACTGAAATTTCGGCACAAAATATTACTACCGAGATTTCGGATATTTTGTGCCGAAATTTCAGTTGGGTGAACCGAGATTTACGAAAAAATATGACAGCTGTCATTATTTTTTTAACCGAGCACTCAGTGGTGCCGTTCTCGGCAATAAGTTACCGAGACCCGGCCAAAAATTTCAAGTGTGTGGTCCAAATTTTACAAATAAAAGCTCTAATAATTATTTTTGATTTTTTCCAGTTGAATATTGAGTTCAGAAACTCGAAATGGTTTCCGATTATCTATAATAAGGACTCGAAGGTTAATAATCCACGAATATTATTTTAAAACTTACAGATGCAAAGTGTTTTTTTAAAAAATCGAGAAGTGAAACAGAACGTTCTAATTGAATATAATTTTGTGTATCAACAAACTGAAAATTTTGCATAATTTTCCTCAAATAAAAACTTTAGCGAACATTATTTAGTTTAATACTCTCTACCCCTCACCACAAATCAACACCTGTCATAGAAAAACTTCTCTTATACACCTACCCATGTTGTTTTCCTACCGAGAAAGTAACACATACCGAGAATACACACATTCTATTGACGCTAAACGAACCATCAACCCACTTTCCGTACTCCGAGTTGCCAGATACAATTTTTTTTCCACCCCGGCATGCTCTGGCACGATATTATATTTTCTCTCATTTAACGTCAATCAAAACCCCCAAAAGTCTAATAGCCTGCGCCACGCCAGGGAAGTGGGTTGAGAAGAGGATTTTTTTGATTCTTTTACATTGTGTATTCATTCGATGGGATGTTCCCATCCGCGCGGTAGATTGATTTTTAACTTTTCCTTTCTCTTTCTCTAATCTTCTGTTTTTTTTAGTCCAAAATGATTTCGATGTTGGTGCTTTGGAAAATTCGTCTCGCGGTGAGTAGTTAGGCAGGGAAAAACAGAAACATTTTCCTGCTACCTTTGAATTGGCAACGCTTGGAGGAGACATCCACGGGAGTGACGTGTGTCGTCAATGTAAAGTTATGCACGGAACGCGAATTTCACTTGAGCACTGTTAGAAGCAGATATTGAATATTTCATATATTAGAAAACGTCTGGCGGATGGAAAGGATGAGCGAAGATATTTTTTCTTCGTTTTTTTTTTTGGATTGACGATGGCTGGCAGGCAGGTGTGATATTTGCTAGAGTTATCGTTTTGTTCGCTTGGTTTTTTTTTGGTTGAGAACTAGGAGCAGAATACTCTCCCTCTGCTGTTGACTTGTCATGCCAGGCCAGGCAGTGCTGTATTGGCGGATGAAGATGGAAACATTTTGGTATGAGAGCAAATAAGTATTCACGTTTTTTTCCTGCTCTTCAATAGAAGACTGACTGACTGGCTGTCGGGTCCAACACGTGCCCGGAGGAGATTATAAGAAGTGAAATATTTGGAAATTTTTGCATGCAGATAACAAGAAATATTACTTTCATGAATTTATTTCTCCCTTCCGCAAGTTACTTTAGATGGAATACGGGCCGACCCTCGAGGAGATGAGTCAATCTTTGGTGCACGGGGAAACGGGAAAAAAGTTATATCCACCGGAAGAAGATTGAGTGAGTCTTTTCGAAAGTAGATTCATTATGCGGAAGTCTTAGCGATATTCGCTATTCATCATTCATTTTACGCTGGATAGCACATTTCCACGAACACAACAGCACATTTTCATGTCGAAGGCATACAAAAGCAATCACCATTTTGTGGTACAATCAGGGTTAATTTGCAGTCGATTGTGTAAAACCAAGGGAACAGAACTATTAGACAAAAACTATTGAAACGTAAAATTAATTGCATTGACATTTGCATCAACTCTCACTCTCTCTGCGGTTTTAAAACTAACAAACGGACCACTCCCCTCTGTCCCACTCTAAACAAGCTTCTTGGTAGCATATGTTCCTCCCCAGGCATTGAAAAGCGAAACCCAAATGTTTATCAATTTGATGACTCCTCTCACCCATCCCATCTGACTCTCCTGCTGACTATTCATTTGATGTTTTTGCTAATCCCAAAATGATGCAGCTCAGCAATGTGACACAATTTCAACTGTTGCGTTCTAGTTCCGTTGCATGCCTGCAGTCTGATAGAATACTGTTTAATAGAGCAAGCGTTCAAATGAAATTGATAATATAAAACAGGTTGAAAGTAGTCATCTATGACTGAATGCTCTACCCCTGGTTTATGGTTTTTTATCTCTCCCCCCCTCTCTATCTAAAAGCAAACCACACTCCGTCGGCTGGCAATCTTGGTTCATTTGAAAATTATCAGACAGATGCTAGTTTAATGTGAAAGTTTGCAGAAATGTGCCACAACCCCGGATAGCACTCGAATGGAGGCGATGGTCGTTATGGTGGCCAACTTTGTGGAGCCAACTAGCGGCAGTCATCGCGTACGATGTAGTTTCTGTCATTCAGTACAACCAACGTGTTCCAGCGAACCGATCTAAAACGATTGCGGAATTATTAATTCATGTTGGCTCAGTGTACAAACCATCACTCTGTCGGTTGAAACGATCGTCATCCCATGGCAAAGAGCGTCCGGAGCGGACAGGTGCAAGTGTAGGTACTTGTTCTATCAATTTCTGATGATGAGACCGTGTTTGCATGTGATGGTCAATCCGGGAATGAAAAATGCGATAGCAGACTGCATATTGAGTGGCATTTTGGGCTCGTTTGAGGTTAGTTATTTGCTACTGGTTTGCTCATTAGGCGGCTCTGATTGCAGAACGTTAATTGCGTCAGCGTATTTTGAAATAGGGTAGCTGAAGGCGTAATGCAATTTATTTTGAACAAAAGTTTTACACAAAAATTTTTTCTGCAACAGCAAAAATAAACACAAATAATCGCAAGGTTGATGCAAAACTACATGTAAATCATTTTAATGACTTTGGTCTTGATCACACAGGTCTATAAGAGTTATCACCATCAGCTGACATTCCTTTCAGTCTATAAATAACGCTTGCACAGCAGTGTGTGTAGTTAGGGATGAGCAATAGAATAAGTCGGCAGTGGAATGTGATACGCATATAGATTATGGAACAGTCCCCCGTAGTTTAATTGGTCAAAACACCATGCCGGAGACAGGGAGATTGCGGGTTCAAGTCCCGTCGGGATGCGGTATATATTCCAAATCTGTATCATATTTCCAGTTCTCTTATTTTTCGTTTTCCCTGCTGCACACATTGTCTGCTTAATGAACTTGAATGTTAACGGGTAAAAGCCGTTGTTAAAAATAGAAATTTAGTCCATCATGCTGCTTCATCATCGGCAATAAACGCTTCTGGAAGCATTTCTTTGATGTACTTTTGGGTGTTCATTGTTTCCGAAAAAAATTGGCAATACGTTAGTTACAAGAATATCCTTGTGTAGGGTGTGTAGTGGAATATTGTGGCCCAGGAAGGTTTTCATGATACAATTTTGTAAAATATTGAATCATACAGTTGTCGGGCTCTTGGTTTGACAGAAGCGACTTGATTTGGGTTTTTTCTGCTTTCGGTACGTTTTGAGCCCAAGCCGCTCTTTAGTACGCATCACATTAGACGTTGAGGTTGAGGGCAACTTTTCTCGCCACAACTCGAACGGAAGTCGATGGTTTCTACTTGTAGACATCCCTGATTTTTTTTTGTCGATAGAAGGACTTACAGGGCTTGATTTCCGACCACGGTGCCCCACTTTTGCACGATACTTTTCCTCTCCTCCGGAGCAAGACCACGCATTTTGAAAAGTAAACAGAAACTAAATGATTTTTTATATTATCGAGTCTAGAGATGTGTAAATAAACGACGCAGCCAGTAGAATTCGAAACATTTCAATCGATTCAAAATGACCGTTAACATTAGATGTGCTTATAATTTCTGGAACAGCCTATACACACAGTCGAAGCCGGAAGATTTTCACTGTTAAAATGGTTTACCGTGAACTTCGTGTCGTGATATTGTGCAGTTAAGTTAAAACTGCACGATGCGCTTGCGCAATTTTTCTTATTTCGACACCGTTTTGAGCAGAAATGAGCATTAGAGTGGCCATGTTTTATATGGCCGTTTTTGAAAGTATCGATCTTAATGAGTGCCGGGATGAAAAAGTGTCCTTTTGACCTCTACAATAATCCACGAAAATTTGAAGTTGATCGGAGTTTATTTAATGGACCCACAAAGCGCTTATATTGGAATCGATTTACATGAAAATTGTACGGAGTTTTTTCTTTTTTTAACATATATCTCTCGATAAACGTATTCAAATACACTTGTATTGTCATAAAACAGTAATATTATCACCCTAATTTAAGTTTAAAAACATCTATAACTTTTGGTGTTTGTTAAAAAGTATGTATTTTGAATGAGGTGTGTATTTTTTCGGTATAAATCAAAAACATGCAATATAAACTGAAATTCGTCTTAATTATGTGTTGAAACACGGTTAGAATTTTTCATAAATTTAACATTCGGTATTGGAACCAAAAATGGCCAACTTCCAGCCACCATTTTGAATGCACAAGACTTGGTAACAGTTAATGCGTCACCTGTAAAAACGCTATGTCATGTTTGCTGCGGTGAAGCAAACATATAATAGCGTTTTCACAGGGAATGCATTATCTATTTCCGAATCTTGTGCTTCTAAAAATTCGAAGTGGTGATTGGAAATTGGCTGTTTGTGGTTTCAGTACCGTTTCACCTTAAGGACCATTCGCTTTTAATCGCCTGATCATTTTTTGTTTAATTTCAAACGGGATATCAGGCCAATCCAACTTATTCTGTGGTTAAATACCACAAACGATTCTTTATCTTTTCAGTTACAGCGTCTAAGACGACTATTGATTGGCTGTGAATGAGTTGATTTCGTTTGATGATCTTGTAAAACGGTTAAAGAAGAGTGTTTAGGGTCCGATGCCTTTGCCATGTAAAATTTTTTGCATAAAAGTTCATAAAAATGAAGAGGACAAGTAATATTGGTTAGTTTTCGAAACTGTTCCGAAATATTTTAATCCTTCTTAGGCGATATTCTTCTTAGCCGTAGCTCGAATCAATTTTAAGCGCGCCCAAAAACTTTGCTTTTTCATCGACACTCATGATGAAGTCATATTTGATAAAATTCACCCCCTTAGTGCTTCCAGATCACTAGTACTGAGCTGTTTCATAAAATAATAATAATACTAAAAATAACATTAAATCCATACAAAAAGTTCTTGATAATTTTAATAATTTTGCTTCACCAATCCGATTGTGGCGGTTCACTTCACACAGTTGCTGCAATGAAGTACGATTAGGGATATAATCACTAAATGGTAGTTTCAAAACCTCTAACGAATATGAGAGGACATTCATTTATTACGTAACGTACTAAGAAGAAGGGAATATTCAACGAAGAGTTCCACTGCGCGAGGCCCCCATGCAAAATTGCGTTATGTAGGGGTTGGGGGTGTCCAAAATTGCTATCATTTTGCGTTACGTAATATGTGGATGTCCCTAATGATATGATTTTATTATTAAAGAGTATTTCGACGCAAAATATACAACTATTTTAAGAAACTAAGGCAAAATACTTCAAAAAGAGATAAAAAACAACAGTTCTTATAAGAATCTAATTTTTTTTATATAAGCGTTTGGTAAAACACATCAAAAATCATTCGGTTTCATTTGCTTGATTTGTTCTTGAGTTGTGCAGGAATTTATGTTCTATTCGTATGAGACCCCACCTTTCCGGAGAAGGGGGTCTCAAACCATCATAGGAATCTTTCTCGGCACCAAAAACCCCCACAAAAAAATTTTCACGTCGATTGGTTCGGTAGTTTCTGAGCTTATATATAGACAGACAGACAGACAGACAGACAGACAGACAGACCAGACTGCATTGTTATATGTATAGATTTTGCAATCAAAAACAAGCATCTCTTGTCTGAAGTCAAAAATTATTTTTGAGCATGAGCATGGGCATGATTGACCGCCTGCGATTGCTACGCCGTGTCTGAAGACAAAAATTATTTCTATTTAAGAACTCAGGAATTTTATTTTTGATGTGTTTTACCAAACCGAGCCGAAGGAGAACTTTAAGTAATTGAAGTTTAATACCCGTCTGCGGCTCGGCACTCAACGAAAGAAGGACAACACCACACATTTGCATTTCAAAAAATCTTTTAAAAATTTTTAGTATGATGATGTCTAAGGATTTGGTGAAAAATATGCAGGAATCTGTGTGCTTTTGTAATAATCTGTGATCTCCATATACTCAGATTTCTGTATAGAAAAAAACAATAACAAAAACATCATGTTCCACAGATGATACCCTGGCATCCCAGGCCGCGCAGCTAATATCTCTTCCATGATGCCTTTTTGTGGTGTTTTTGTAAGATTTGGACCACTGCGACCATTATTTTGATCTTTTGTGGTATACCTCTTCTTTAGTCTAGGTACTCGTGGCAGACATATCACTATTGATGGAAGTGATCGTCGTTGTCATATCGCACTCTTTCTCCCAATTAGGCACTGAATTTCGTATGAAATGTATTACCTCATTAGGACTCGCAGATCTGACCTCAAAAGGCTCCAAAGTTTCTTTTCCCAAGGCTCTTATTCTGCGCTGTATTAGTGCACTGCAGTGGCAGAGCAAATGTTCTGCAGTTTCACATTCGAACCCGCAGAGACGACAAATTTCGTCATCTGACTGACCAATTTGTTTCAGGTGATGCTTACTTGGACAGTGTCCTGTAAACAGTCCAGTGTTTGTCCTTAGTCCCTTTTTGTTTAAACTAAGCAATTGCTGGCTTTTATTCACGCTTGGTTTTTTTGTGGTTAGGGGGGAATTGTACAAAATGCACTAGTTGAGCATTTACGCAAATTTGAGCATTTTTTTTTTTCACACAACATTTATTTGACACGGCGCAATACAGATTAATGTTTTACGGAGCCAATTAAGTCTAATGCCTCATGGTCTAAAATATCTTATAAGGCAAATTTTTTATCTTCGCTGCCGACTACGAGCTGAAACCAAATCTATTACTAAAACTAACATGGTTTCATTTTTATTCAAAGCTTTTGATGTTTTTCATCAAAAACTTCGCCCTTTTTATTTGCTTGTCGTTCTTTTTGAGGCAAACATAGAAATCATCTCTTGATTTCCCGTCTGGACGAGGGAAATTTTTTTCTAATTCTAGTCACACCTTCTATTCCCGTTCATCTTCACATTCCCGCGAAACTACATACATTGCCCGCTTTACTAAACTTAAAATGTAAGTCAATATGACAAAAAATGAAATTAGTTCGTCAAGTTGCTCTTCTGTTATTTCTCCATGCATGTGTGCTAACTTATGAGCAAAGTAATAAAGAAGATGTCTGCTGTCCACGGGTCTGTTAAGCTACTAGTGGCACCGTCGGTAAAAACGTGCTGTTTTGCAAACAAAGGATTCGTCATGATTTTGAACAATTTGTAAAATCAACTTTAACCATTTTTAAAATGAAAAAAAAAAAAAGAACTGAATAAAATCAACATGCATTGAGCCCGTATGGATTTTTAAAAAATTTATTTGGTTTATTCAGAAAAAAACTAAATTGATATGAAGCACTGTTTGGACACAGTGTAGAAAGTAAGAATAAATCTTAGGCGTTGAGAATGATTACACATTTTAAAAATTATCTATTGTTTGCCAGAAATCTAAAATATACTGTTCATTTAGAGAAATTAAAAAAGTCAGATCATTAACATCAACAGCAGAGGCGAAACATTCATTTAAGGAAATTCTTAAAATTCATCTGGGCGTTAATAGATAGGAATACATAAAATTAAATAAGGCGATAAGGAAAATGGAAACGAATTGATTTAAATGGAGATATTATAAAACTATAAATTTTATCAAACTTTAATGAATAAGTAAATTATCAAATTGGTTGTAAGATCAATTGAGCAAAATCGTGCCGAATGATCTGGAAATTCGCAACAATTTATCGACCATATTGGAATGAAACTTTGCATACGGCTTAGCAAAGTTAGTATTTTTCACAGATGGAGAAAGTTTTTAGACCCATGAGATATTTTTATTTTTAAGAATTCTTAGCATCTTAGCTTAGCTCTCCCAGATGGTCTCGAGGTATGATGCTGGCCTAACAAGCTAGTCGTCGTAGATTCGAGTCTCGGCTCGGGAGAGACTGTTAGTGTCAGTAGGATCGTAGCTTAGTAGGATCGTATTTTTTTTAAATTTTAAACTAACAATAATGATATTTACCATATTCCCCACACGCACGCTCAGTATAGCAGAGACAAACACCGCAAACAGCCAACGCCACTAGCGGCCAGCAGTGCAACAACTAATAAACAAAACGTAGAACTACGTGAACAATAAAACACAAATTTATGTACATACACTAGTAATAATGACCCTAAAATTACATTTTCGTGAACCACAAATTATGAGCTTTCGATTGGTGTATATATCATGGTTGTCCGATTCATTTGAAGCAAAATCATGTTTCAAGATGGCTTGACTCAGTATTTTGAAAATTTCTTGGAAACCACTTAACAACAAATTACCACAAATTGGATTCCGAACTCACAAATTAACCACTAAATATTGGTGATAGAAGAATTAAAAAAATTATTTTGTCAAGCCATCTTGATATATGCGAGAATATTAGAAATTTGTTATATTTTATATATTGGAATCTCAAATGAGAAACTTGACCAAAACTAAAATAAAATTAAAATTTTCGCATTCAAAAGTACACAAATAGTTTGATTTATGGACATTTTTAAAAATAATGAACTATAATTAGATTCAAAAAAAACCAAAATTAGAATCAACTGGTTCAAAAGTTAAGCATTTTTTAAAATAAACCCGTTTTTTGCCACTCAATTTTGGAACTGGTTACCTAACGTGCTTCAATTGTAGAAAATAATCTTTTAAATGCGCGAATTTTGAACGAAAGCGATGATGTGCCAATTTCGTGACAGTTTGTTCGTTATTCGGTTTAAAAAGTTACTGCTAATCAATCACAAGTGCTCTATTTTCTTACTTACGTTTGCGGTAAAAAAAAACAATGGACAAGAATTGCCGATTTTTCATGGGTTTACCTTTAATCGCATTGACGAAACTAATCATGCATCATCAATCATAGTAACCCATGAGAAAATTGACAGCTCTATCAGTTATACTCTAACTGTGATGGCGAAAAAAGTGAAACTACTCCGTTCAGAAGTGTGCGCGTTTAAAGAACGGTTCCCCGCCGCGTCAAAAACGAACATCGTGCGGCACATTGTGGACGCCGGGTATGCCCGTTCCGACATCTACAACATCTTGACATTATTGGACAACGATCAGAGCATCGAAATAAAGTTCGGTTCCGGACGGCCAACGACCCTGAGCGACAAGAAGCTTCAAAGGATGCTGAAGGGGAAGACCGAGGGAAGTTATGGGAAAAGTATCTGGAGAACATGGACATACATGTCAGGAAGCGGCAGTCCCGTCCACTGGTCTCGGAGCTGCAGGCAATGACGCAGCGACAGCGGTTGAATAAGATGGTCAAGTCGATTTTCCCGCGACCTGGCAGTGGTGATGGACGACGAGACCTGTCTCACCCTGGATGGCAACAACTGGCAGGGAACTTCGTATTTCATCTCCCTCAAAGGAAGTGAGCTCCGAGGTGAAATTTATTTTACACACCAAGTTCCCCAAGAAGGTGCTGCTGTGGCTGACAATCAGCGAGAAGGGGATGTCAAAGCCGCTCTGCTTTCGTTCCGGGCTGGCCGTGAACGGGGAAATTTATAGTTACGAAGTGCTTGCTAGAAGTTACGTCGTTCATCAAGAAATAATATAAGGGCGAAGACAACAAGATTACCATTAATGGGAAATTCTTCCATCTCCATTATCTGTCTTTGCTTTTTTTTCACCACCATCTGAAATAAGTCCATCCACACGTTATGACGCAAACAGTTCTTAGCAGGAAATAGCACCCCGTTTCTTGATGATAAACTCATGATTATTGTAGTACTCAAATTCGGAAAATTTATTGAAAATATGTGGTCATTCTTGAAAATACGGTTGGTTTTATTTTCCATAAAGCACATGTCTGTGCGGCGGCACCGTCCACACAGACAGGAGATCCAAAATCTAGCGGTCCGCCGGTTTCCTTTGTTGGTCCGCCACTATATATGAGGCCATAGCGGAGTATTTAGAATCGTTGCTCGATCCAGTTACCAGTACATCATCCTCTTGCTCTAGACTAAATTTCTGCATGCTAGCTTTTATACGTCACTACTGAGAGTTATACTTCGTTGTGCACTCGAGTGAGCAAAACAACAAAGCCAAATCGTTCTTATACTTTGGTGTTTGCTGTGTTGGGGAAAAAAGGTAGTGATTGTTTGTTTAGTTTGATTAAGACTGACACTGAGACATTCGCTTGATATTTGGTTTCGCGCGTTTTATGTCACAGTACAATAGTTAGCGTGACATATATAACCACAATTTTCCGCATTTTGCTTAGCTAATTTTTCAATCAATTGCCGATTCAGGAAATAAGGCATTGGAAAGTGAACAATTTCGTGACACTCTTGATGTTTTTGGATACCAATTTGTACCCCTATGTTGTCATAAGAAGTAATTCTAGGTCCATAAAATGTGCCCTTCAAAATGAGACCAAGTATTCCTTTATGTTTGTCCCTAAAAGAACGACGGTTACATGAAAACGACGTGCTTTTTGATGACAAATATTGAAAACTTAAAATTTTTGGGGATTTTTATATCACAGCATTTTATCTCAATTGAGAATCCCATTTAAAATTGGTGCATTCAAAAAAAAAATGCTTTAAAAGAAAAAATTCTGAAACATAGAAACACCTGGGCTGAGAACGTATGGAATGGATAATTTTTGTGCGGGGAATTTTTTCGTTTACGAGCTCTGGTAGAAGATTATTTGGAATAGGCAGTTCTAAAAGAAATAGATTTCTAGGATGCAAGTTTTTCACTCCTCCATCAGTTAATCAAAGTCTGAACAATTTTAACTACCTTACGACAGTAGCACACGTCATTTCCCAACAAAATGGAAGAATTTTACACTATCATCAAAGTCTATCGTGAAACGATCCCCGCTCACAATCGCCCGGCAGGCGAGCGAACAGCTGTCAACACGTGAGTTGACAAAATTTCTAATTAAAATCCAACCCAAATCAAATCGGCGGACAGATCCGATTCATTTAGAATTATCCCTCCTAGCTGAGCAAACATAGAAGGAGGATTTCTCTCCACCCACTCAGGCGGGTGAATTGGAGCCAGACGAAAACGGTTCGAGGGGGGGGGGGGATTTTAATTACACCTCGAACCTGGAACATCTTGCTACGTAATCTGTCACTCTGGCCGCCACCATCCCCGCCCCGGCTACTAGTAAGTGCCGGAAGTTCGGAAGCGATTTGTGTGGATGCTTCCACTACTCCCGGATAGCATATTGAATAAATAACTCTTTGCTCAACTCAGCCAAGAAAGTACTCGTCACTGCTGTAAGAGTCCAGTTCGGTTGAAGAGTAAAGTTTAATTTCTCGCTTCATTTGCCGACGAGAAGTGTGTAATCAGTTGCGGACGGAAGTAGGAGTATATTCGATTACGTACCCCCTGAAGTCTTAAGCTTGATTGAAAGAAAAACTGCTGGGAAATGGGGAAAAGTTTCGTTCCATTCGGACAGACAAACACTCACACAGGTTATTAGGGGAAAAAGCTTTGAGTACAATTGGGGTTTATTTCTATTGTAATTATTTACCTTACTGGTAATGTTGAATCTTGAGCTCATGAAATAATTTATCAAATTCACGAAATAATGGTTTTGTTTCGTTTTTCATTAGTTCCAATGTTTGCTCGAATGAAATATCCCATTAGCTCGTGCTCGAGTGCATCTGGAGACATTAATCTGACAATACGACGAACCTGAAGAGCAGCAGCGAAAGCTCATCATATATGTTTACTGTCAACGGTCGCGTTCATCCGGAACACTAGGCAAAGTCGTACCGAAACGCGCACTACTACTGGCAAGTCCCTTCCCCCCTTCGAAGACCATTCGTTCTTCTGTTGATTTTCCGTTTCCGTCCCCGCTAACCTCGGTGGCTGGCTGGCTGCAATGGTTGCAAACAACGAGCAAAGCGGATAAACATGCGCATCCATTATTTTCATAATTATTATAGGGAAAATCTGCATTAAAACAAAAAGCACTGCAGCAAAAGTCGTGGCACCGTCGTCGTCGCACAACCGCACGAGGTTCTGGTGACAGACACAGCGAGAGCGAGAGACAGAGTAAAAGATCGACAGAGAAAATGGGTGCTGGTGTGATGCCCCGACGCCTTGTTAGACGTCGTGACTTGATGGGAAAGTTCTACTTCTGGCTGCTGATGCGATGCCTGCCCGCTTTTCTGGTATGCATAATGAGCTTGGTTGTCGTCGTAGTCGTCCTTACAGCCATAGCAGCGTTGTTGGGGAAGGAAAAGGCACACGATGGACCTGCCAGGATATGTCGGGCGCGTACAAACTTTTTACTTTGTGCCTCGCGCGCTACGGGGATCGAAAGACAGTTCCATGTCGGCTTTCGTTGGTTGAGCTTTGGCTTTGTTTTGCCGTTTTCTACTTAAGGCAAATTATTCTCGCGTTTTCATTAATCTGAATGTGTATTGTGTTTTTGGCCTGACAACTCAGTTACAATGAAGTCGGCAGAAATGAGCGAAAGTCATTAGAAAACTAGGGGATTGGATTTGTTTGAAGTGCGCTTTCCACTGGGAGGGCCATTATGTTTTTTTTTCTGGCCGGGGAAATTCGAGAGCCGGGTCATCATATCACAATAATCCGTCAAGGTGGGGGTCATTCCCAGCACGGGAGGAGCACTTAACTATGCGAGCGATAAGGCGACAGAAGCTTTTCGCTTTTATAAATATTATATAGAGCGTTTTATGCAGACCAATATAGGCAATGATCTTAGATGGGAAAGTAAAAACCTGTCTACGCTTAGTATATATTTGGACAAGGCCAGACGTTTGCTCGTGATGGATTCCACACAAACATCAAATGCAATCATTGTTCCAGCATCTTTGTAATATCATGTTTGGTATTTGGATTAATTTTGAACATTAATTTTAAATAAATTTTGCCAAAAGATTATTTTGACAACAATTTCAAAACGAAATAATCAAGAATTACAAACTAATTTTGAAAACCTATGAATTTCAATAAGAATAAATTTGAATTCGAATAAGGATTTTTATTTAAAAAACCCAAATTAATCCACCTAGCGGTCAGACTCAGCCTTTCTCTTTCAAACTTATTATTTGTAAAAATATATTTACATTAATGCTTAAATCCAAAAAAAGTTTATTTACTCATTGGGTTCTAAAATATTGATGTTCTAATTGAAGTATAAAATTTGAAATTTGACGTAATGTTAGTGCTTAAGAAATAGCGAAATAAAAGAAATGACTCTTAATTTAAAACAATTTCAATTTAATCACGAGCGATACCGGGAACGTTCAAATAGTACGATACCGCATTTAAATCATGTTGAGGCCATATATACTGATCAAAGCAGGTAAAGTGTTGAAAAGTCTTTGAATTTCTTTCCTTTCCAAAACTTTCGAACAGCATATCAAATTGTTATGAAGTTTGTTATTTGTAAGTTTGAGAGATGACTCGTTTGTATGACACTAGTTATGTTCAAATAAGTCATGTAATACTTGAGATAATAGACTTTCGTTGTTTTAACAATTTGATACATAACGGTTGCTTAAGTTTGATTACAATCAAATGAAAAGGGAACGTATAGGGCAGCCACTCTTTGAAACTACGAGTCCAATCATAATTCATCAGTTAACCCTTAACTAGCCCGTTCATCTGATATCAATATTGTTCAAATCGGTTGTGTAGTTTCTAAGGTAATGAGGTTTTGTGATTTTCACATTTCGATACATTACAGACGAAGTTACATTCCAATTACAGCAAAATTCAATAGGGTTTTATGAGGCAGCTGGACCTTTCATTTGATACTAATTCTGTGGGAATCGGGTCAACCATCTCTGAGAAAAGTGAGTGAGCCCAAGTAGTCATCAGAATATGTTTCTTTTCATAGCTGGATTTCCCATTTTTAAACATAACAGGAAAAGTAATAATCCGTTCGCAAAAAAAAACATTAGGGTCTTATGGGGCAACAAGACTTTCCATATGACACTGATTTTATGAAAATCGGTCCAGCCATCTCTGAGAAACATGAGTGAGATTAAACAGTCTCCAGAACACGTTTCTTTCCATAACTTTTGAACCACAAGTTCAATCTTAATAAAATTCAAAAGTTAAGGTTTTTAGGTAGCCCGTTTATTTGAAACCAATTTTGTTCAAATCGGTTGTGTAGTTTCTGAGATATTGATGTTTCGTGATTTTTACATTTTGATACATAACCTCTAAACCAGAAATCAGATTACAATGAAATTCAATAGGGTCTTATAGGGCAACTAGACCTTTCATTTGCAATTAATTTCATTGAAATCGGTCCAGCCATCTCTGAGAAAATCGAGTGAGATTGGGAGAGCGTTACACACACACACACATACACACACACACACACACACACACACACACACATATACGGCCCTTTTGACCACTTTTATACCTCTAGTTTTTGCAGTGATTGCTTTACTTTTCTAGGAGGAAGGCAATAGGAAAAAGGCAAAAAGTGAAATGATAGAAATGACTTTTTATTTCAACTTCAATCCTGAGCAAGGCCGCAAACATTGAAATAGTACAATATCAAAAACAAAATATTTTGATCGTAGCTATAGTTTTAAACAGTCTGCGGGTTTCATTTCTTTCTATTACTTTCAAACCACTCACTGTTCGTAGCTTCATAGCTAGAAGTTTGATTACAATGAAATTCAATAGCTACCTAAGCGTCAAATAGACCCTTCATTTGACACCAAGATAGAATGAATCGGTCAGACCATCTCTGAGAAAATTGAGTGCGAAAAAAAGGTGCACATACACACGTACACACCCACACACAAACATATACACCTATACATGCATATATGCAGAAAATGCTCGATTCGTCGAACTGAGTCGAGTAGTATATGACATTTGGCCTTTTGGATCACTTTTCTACCTTTTAATTGGCCAGTGATCGTTGGGAGAAAGTCAATTATTTTTTTCTCGCTTATTTTCCGTCGGTCTAGTGCCGCCACTGTTGTGGCCAATCACCGACGCCCAGGGAGGCGACTCCACACCCAGAACCCTAACTCACGACCCGTTTATTAACGGACCGGCGCCAACGGCTTTACTTCCTCATGCGATGGAAGGCGTGATCCCAGAGATTTTTCGCCTCAGAAAATCTCCCGGTGTCGGCTAGGATTTAATCTAGACCAGTTGGGTTGGTTGTGAGTGGATCACGCCACCTCAAAACCATCGACACCTATGTCGGCGGAGGGATACGAACCCAGGCGTCGAGCGTGGTTGGCGGAAACGTTACCAACCACACTAGGCCCCCGCTCGGAAAGTCAATATGTTTACTTTCATTATGTGATTTTACATTTTATAAACAACGGACAAAGTTACAATCCGATTACAATGAAATTCAATTGCAACCTATGGGGCATCTAGACCTTTAATTCGACACTAATTTTGTGAAAATCGGTTCAGCCATCTCTGAGAAAAATGAGTGAGTTTAAACAACCTCGGGATAACTTTTCTGTACATAACTTTTAAACCATATGTTCAATCATAACGAAATTTAAAAGTTAAGGGTTTTGAAGACAGCCCGATCATTTGAAACCAGTTTTATTGAAATCGGTTATGTGGTTTCTGAGATATTGATGTCTCGTGCTTTTTACATTTTGATACATAACCTCTAAACTAAAAATCCGATTACAATGAAATTCAATAGCAACTTTTGGCGCAACTAGACCTTTCATTTGCAATTAATTTTATGAAAATCGGTCTCTCTGAGAAAAGTGAGTGAGTGAAATCGGAAAGCCATCTCTGAGAAAAGTGAGTGAGAAAAAAAAGTTGCACATACACACACACACACACACACATACACACATTCATACATACATACAGAAAATGCTCAGTTCGTCGAAAGGGGTCGAGTGGTATATGACATTCGGCCATTGTAACCACTTTTATACCTTTGGTTTTTCCAGTGATTGCTATACCTTTCTAGGAGAAAGGCAAAAAGATCTAAAATTAAATTTGAAGTTTGGGATCATGGCATAATTTTCAATTTATAACTGGACTTGTAATTAGCCTTGGACTTGGACTTGGATTTGGACTTGGACGTGGACTTGGACTTGGACTTGGACTTGGACTTGGACTTGGACTTGGACTTGGACTTGGACTTGGACTTGGACTTGGACTTGGACTTGGACTTGGACTTGGACTTGGACTTGGACTTGGACTTGGACTTGGACTTGGACTTGGACTTGGACTTGGACTTGGACTTGGACTTGGACTTGGACTTGGACTTGGACTTGGACTTGGACTTGGACTTGGACTTGGACTTGGACTTGGACTTGGACTTGGACTTGGACTTGGACTTGGACTTGGACTTGGACTTGGACTTGGACTTGGACTTGGACTTGGACTTGGACTTGGACTTGGACTTGGACTTGGACTTGGACTTGGACTTGGACTTGGACTTGGACTTGGACTTGGACTTGGACTTGGACTTGGACTTGGACTTGGACTTGGACTTGGACTTGGACTTGGACTTGGAATTGGACTTGGACTTGGACTTGGACTTGGACTTGGACTTGGACTTGGACTTGGACTTGGACTTGGACTTGGACTTGGACTTGGACTTGGACTTGGACTTGGACTTGGACTTGGACTTGGACTTGGACTTGGACTTGGACTTGGACTTGGACTTGGACTTGGACTTGGACTTGGACTTGGACTTGGACTTGGACTTGGACTTGGACTTGGACTTGGACTTGGACTTGGACTTGGACTTGGACTTGGACTTGGACTTGGACTTGGACTTGGACTTGGACTTGGACTTGGACTTGGACTTGGACTTGGACTTGGACTTGGACTTGGACTTGGACTTGGACTTGGACTTGGACTTGGACTTGGACTTGGACTTGGACTTGGACTTGGACTTGGACTTGGACTTGGACTTGGACCTAGACTTGGACTTGGACTTGGACTTGGACTTGGACTTGGACTTGGACTTGGACTTGGACTTGGACTTGGACTTGGACTTGGACTTGGACTTGGACTTGGACTTGGACTTGGACTTGGACTTGGACTTGGACTTGGACTTGGACTTGGACTTGGACTTGGACTTGGACTTGGACTTGAACTTGGACTTGGACTTGGACTTGGACTTGGACTTGGACTTGGACTTGGACTTGGACTTGGACTTGGACTTGGACTTGGACTTGGACTTGGACTTGGACTTGGACTTGGACTTGGACTTGGACTTGGACTTGGACTTGGACTTGGACTTGGACTTGGACTTGGACTTGGACTTGGACTTGGACTTGGACTTGGACTTGGACTTGGACTTGGACTTGGACTTTGACGTTGATTTTGACTTTGACTTTGACTTTCACTTTGACTTTGACTTTGACGATGACTTTTACTTTGACTTTGACTTTGACTTTGACGTTGACTTTGACTTTGACTTTGAATTTGACTTTGACTTTGACTTTGACTTTGACTTTGACTTTGACTTGGATTGAAGCTTTGGATTTAAATTTTGATATAAATTTGGTATGCATTCGAATCTGTATTCGAGTATAGATTTGCATTTGGACCTCAACACAACAATTATGACTTCGGATCTGAATTTGGATTCGGATTCAAATTTGAATTTGGATAAAAGTTCAGGATTGGGTTTGAATTTAAGATTCGATTTAGATTTGCGTCTTAATTAGGCTTTTTATCTGCATTTTAGTTTAGGTCTGCTTTTGGATATGAGTTCGGGTATGAAATTGGTTCCAGATTTACGTTCGAATTTGAATTTCGAAAAAATAGATTTCAACTTGAAGCGCGGTCACCATTTTAATTTGAATTATGATTCTGGTTTGCGTTTAGATCTGGATTCAGATTTGGAACTAAATTGTAGATTTTCGGTTAAATTTAGACGTAGTTCTGGATTAGAATTCGTATGCGGATTGGGCCTAAAAATTGGATTCGGCTTCGAATTTTGGATTCGAACCTGGATTTGAGTTTCATATTTGAATCTGGATTAAGACTATAATATGCGTTCAAGTCGAGACTCAGATTTGATTAGGAATCAAGATCGAAATTTGGAGATTTATTTGGTTCTAAATTTGCGCTTGGATTAGGATTATGATCTGGATTCGTGGTAAAATTTGAATTTAGATTTAGATTAGTATTCGGATCTGGATTAGGATTTCAATTTAAATTTAGGTGTAGATTTGATTTGTGATATGAATTTGTTTCTAGATTCTCAATTGAATTCTGATGAATACCTGGATCCTTTTTAAGTATGATCTGGATTTTGGATTTGCGTTTCCCACCTTATTTTGAGACTGGATATGGATCTAGTTTCGGGTTTGGACTAGCTCTCCGAGCTGGTCTCCAGGTACGATGCTGACCTAACACGCCAGTTGTCGAAGGTTCGAGTCCTGGCTCGGGAGAGACTATTAGTGTAAGAAGGATCGTGGCGCTAGCCCGCAATTGTCCTGTACATTTAACATTCAGCTGTGAAGTCTGTGGATAGTTAAACAAAAGGTCGCGTTCCGATACGGAGTGTGGCACCTAGGCTTTGCTTTGCTTCGGGTTCAGACTTAAGTTTCGATCCCGATTTGATTTTTGGTAAAGATTTCGTTCTATATTTCAATTTGGATTCACATCTAGATCTGGATTTGGGTATAGTTTTGCATCTCAATTTATATTGGAATCTAGATTTGTATTTGAATTTAGATTTCGACCTGGATTTGAATCTAGGTTCAAACTTCGTTATCCAGGAATCGGAATTCAAATTTTGATTTCAATCTGGATTCGAGTCTAGGTTTCGGACTAGAGTTGCGTTTGTATTGAGGGTTGGATTTAAACTTCTATCCAGATATAATTTTGAAGAAGATTTACTTCTTCTTAGTGATCAACACTAAATTTCTTTTTTCTATTAACATTTAACTAAACTAAACTGTACAATAACAATGTCGGTAATTCAAAACCATCTTCTTTTTATCCTTTGCAAATCGCTCCAGCGCTATTTCAGTAAATTTTTCACGATTGTTGTTAACCATCTCTGCCGTGGGCTGGCGACGTAAACGTAATTTTTACGTAAACGCCAAATTTCAAAACTTCATTTTTTCACGTATTACTTTAATATGGGCAGTCTCCTTTAAGATGCTTGTTGCCGTTTTCAAAAATATTGAAAATTAGCAGAGAAATATCAAGAATAAGAAGTGACGTTAGCATCATTCTGCAAAGTACAGTACAAAAAAATGCCACGATTGCTTCAAGTGTTTTTGCGCTTGTCTTAATTCGTCACATCACACTGCAAGTTGAAGTGATTTAGTGTTGATTTCTCGACTTTCCAATGAAATGATCTTGCGTTGAAAACTGGTTAATGAAAATCACCATCGTATTATAATGAATATCTCTTTAATTATTATCACCACTGTTTTTAATCAATTGAATTACAGCTGCAATTCCAATAGACAAATGTCAAAACCATAAAGCGGAACCAAAATAGTGACGATGGCGAACGGCGCAAGCAGCACATTTACCCAGAGATCAAAAATTTGTTTGAGCGTAAGTTTTATTGAATCTTTTAAATTAAAACAACAATAAAACGACTCTTTTACAGATCCTGATCATCGATACAGTGACATGGACCATCTCTAGGATCATCTTGTTATTGAATTGAAAATTTGGATTAACATTCGATTTTGGATTGAGTTTTGGATTGAGATTCTCACCCGTATACAGATTCACAAGGATTTGGTTTGAACCCTGAATTTAAGGAAAATTTGAAATCAGAAAAAGAATTATAAGTTTCCATTAAACTCTACTAGAAATTTGAGAAGTAAATATTGAAAATGTTACTAGTCCGTACAAATTTGTATTTCGATTGCGACATACATTCATAATCAATGATTATGGGGACTGGTAAAGAGCAAAGCGTTAAAATTAAAATTTAGTTCTCTTAACTGGAGTTAGGTAGTGAATTATACGGTCGGTTGTTAACCGTACCATGTCTAGGATTTTTGAGAAGAAGATGGAATAGCCATGATGGGTGATTACCTGCGTCTTTGTTGAGAAGCGTGGATGAGTGTTGTTTATAAATTTCTAAACCTTCGTCTACGTCTAATTTCCATAAATTATTAACGGGGCGGAGCAGGTGAATGTTATCTGAAGTTGATTGATGTTCCTCGTCAAAATATGTTCGCCACTTTTGATTTGAAAAGGTGTGGTGAAGAATTTTTTGAAACTTTACTTGCTTTTGTGACTTCTGCGAAATGTTCTATGAAACGTATCCCTGGACTACGTTTAGTTTGTCCAATGTAAACTATATCACAGTGACTGCATGTAATTTTTTAAATTCCAGTTTTGTTCAGGGTATCAATAGGGTCTTCGGTAGACCCCAATTTTGTTTTGAGTTGGGCATTTCAACTAGTGTAGACAATATCCATCCTGAATTTTCTAAATTTTGAACGAAGTGGGCATGTCAAGGTAACGTCATATTCAACGGCTACCCTTTTCAAATCTTCTGTTATTGAGGAGAGTGTTGTAAAAGATTTCCGAAATTGAGCACGCTTCTTATTATTAAAATTGTCTTGAATGATTCTTCCACTATAAACATTTAGTATGGTAATCTGGAAAATTGGCTACTTTACTTATAGGTAAATTTTCCATACGGTGGATCATATGATGAAAAGATGCCATTTTATGCTGCAAGGAAAGGTTTGAAGTGGTTATAATCAAAAGTGGTTGAACATAATTTTACGAAGAACATCAACTCACTTCGGATCAGGGTTGATATTTGTTGACACTCTTGAGTGAAAGTGAAAAAAAGCATCCATCTTTTTCGCTTTGAAGTGAAGATCATTTGGTTGGATTTGTCGTCAAATTTTATTCCGTAACCGTGAACGATGCGCGCTATCTATTTCATCTAAGTATAACAGCACGTTACTAGGACGAAAATCTAGTGTGTCTGAAAGAGTGCTGCGATCATTGGAAGTGAAAATTGAAAATGATTGGCTGTAATTTTCGAAGCATTTTGCTGGGGAAAATGACTTTTATCAGCACTGCTTCGGATAACATTCCGGCCCGTTAATAAGCTTGAAGTTTAGAAATTTATAAACATCACGCATCCCCGCTTCTCAACAAAGAAGCAGGTAACCACCCATCATGGCTATTCAATCTTCTTCCCAAAAACCCTAGACATGGTACCTGCCCATATAAATTCTAAAAAAAATTGTATGGACCGTGGACATCAGCCAAACCCCCCCCCCCCCAGCTTTCCACGTGGTATGTGGATGGCCCCCTACCTAACTCCATTTAAGAGAGGTAAATTCCGATTTATACCTACTACAAATAAAAAACAAGATTTACGCTTTGCGATTTGAATTCAACTGCATTTTGATCTGCATCCGGTTTTAGACCTAGACTTCAATCTGGACCTGGTATTAGGATTTGTAAAATTGCCTAAAATTGAATGAAGAAAAATTCATCAAAAATGAGATTCAAAATGAAGTTAGTTTTGAAAATGTTAAAATAAATCGCTTGCGTTTTGTTAGCACTCGCTTTGAAAAAGAAAAACAGCATGTTGAAGTATACAGTATATTCAATCAAGGATCTAGATAAAGTTTTAGGGTTGTGTCATAATTTGAATTTAGATCTTAATTTGGATTCAAATCCAAATTTCGGCCTGGATTTAGATGTGTATTCGCATTTGGATTTTCAAGACCTAGATTTGGATCTTCAATTTGATTTGAATCTGAATTTCAATTTGATATTGAAGCTAGGCTAAAACTATTATAATTATTATTATTATCTTGGTTGGTTAATTACTGGACCAAAGGCGCATAACAGTTCCCACTAGTGAACCTCAGCCTTCTCGTGGAACAAACTGATGTGCGAGTAACCAGTGGAAAGATCGGGTAACCAACCCTAATGGGACTGCTGGTCGCATGATGACAGGGGGCGGGGCTTCCTTCTTTGGAAGGGGCTTTAATGGGATCGACACCAACAGAAGCGTTCTAGATTACGCAGTGTCCTTCTCAAGTCCTGGTAGTGCCCGGAACTTTAAATAATGGCACTACGATGGCCCTCCTGTGACATAGTGGGGTTGGTCGCTGGCCTTGCAAGCCCGCACCATTGGAAAACAACAGCAACGAACGCAATAACGTTCAACGAACGACGAAGATGTGCCACCCCCAACAGTTAGCGAAGATTAGGATGCGATCCAGCAGCTCAAGAACAACAAAGCGGCCGGAGCTGAGCTTGTTAAGATGGGCCCCGACAAACTGGCTAGCTCGTTGCATCGACTGATCGTCGAGATCTGGAAACAGAATGATATATATTATATCATAGATACATATTTTTCTTCATCTATATCTATTTTTTCTTTTCATACACCTTTCTGCAACTACTAACACTGTTTCCCTTCGACTATCCCCCTATATTTTGACTATCCCCTATATTCAATCTTGAGATTTGATAACTCTGTTGAAAACGCTCGAAAATACGTAAAAATCACTAATTTCGAAAACTTCTTAAGAGTAGCTTTAATTTTTAATATCGGAATTTTTATCAACCGGTTTATTAGCATTGAACATAAAGAATTCATTTGGTGCATAATATTGATCAATTGTCATTTTTTTTGACGCCTGGCACAACTTGGTTCGATTCCCAAAAAATGCTTGAAAATTTGTCAATGTTTACAGCGCTCCCAGCATATGATAATACCGTTTAACGTTATTGTGAAGCATTTATTTAAGCTGCAGAAAAAATTATAGCGGCACCAAAAAACGACATAAATTTTTTTTTCTTATTTTGGCCAGATTTTTGTTCTAGGTACTCCTCTGTGCGACGGTGCCACTAGTAGCTTAACAGACACGCGGACAGCAGAAATCTTCTTTATAACTTTGCTCATAAGTTAGCACATATGCATGAAAAAATAACAGAAGAGCAATATTAGGGCATCTTCAGCGGTGGTTCAAATCGTTGTTTTGTTCTATTTTTTTGGAACAAACTCGAAATCACTGCTGCACCGGTAGTGTAAATTTTGTTTTATACCAGATCTAAATCGAAAAAATTTGAAACTGGTGTACGTTTTGGTCTATTTTTGTCACTTTTTGAAACAAGAAATAGATCGTTCTAAAACCCTTTGTACGCTACCAACAGGTGGGTAAAATGTCATATTTTAATTGAATATCTCATTTTTTGCTATTTCCATATAAACGTTTTGCGAGTGTTGGGAAATAAACAAAACAAAGATTTTTCATGACAATTCACAATATGTTTTTGTGGTTTTTCTGAAGAAGAAAAAGCACAGGTTTGTCGTTTTTGGCTTCAATGAAACCGACCAGCAAAAGGGGGAATTCTGGAAGACCATAACCGCAGGTTCAACTAGTTGGTTTGCAACCATCAACTACCAGAATGACAAATATGTTGGCTATTTGTTAATCGCCTTAATTGTAGTGGGACTAGAGGAGACCTTGAGAGGCCAGAAAAATGTTCCTCGAAGACACTGAACTGAAAACGTTCAAAATGCTGGGGTGACATTTCATTTCGAGCAACTCACACAAAACTAAATGATCACTGAGGGCGTTATGTTTCGTTTTCGTTTTTTTTTCGACTTTGCGGGTTAGATGAGCCGCAGGAAAATGACAATGACAGCTTCTTTTGAGCTTGAAGCATAACTGGCAGTATGTGACCTACTCTAAAATTGCGAAAATCGTTCGAATCGAGCTGCGCAACGCCACCCCAAGCTTGTTTCAATATCCTCAAAACCCAACCAACGTTTAAAGAACTGCAAGATTTTGAAAGATTGATGAGACGAGAACGGAAGATGAACATCTACGCGATCAAATATTTTTCGCTATCCTCCGAAGCCCTACTTGTAGCAGAAATTTTTCGATTCTACCAATCCATCCTGAGAAATGTCTCAAACACTCGGGTCAAACCGTCAAATCCATAAAGTCTTGTTTTTTTTTCCTCATATATCATATATTTGACACGGCACAAATACAATTCAATGTTTAACGGCGCCAATTATATCTGGTGACTTAAAAGCTAAAAGCAAATTGTTTATCCTCGCTGCCGACTACGAGCTGAAATTAAGTCTAACTTAAAACTAGCATGAATTTTTCAATCAGTGTTTTGTTGTTGAATGGTCGTCTGGTGCTCTTCGAATGGCCGATGTCATGAGCTGGGGCAGGGGCTTGTATCCTCGGGTCCTGGAGGTATTGTGCGGGGTCTAGTTGCTGGTTATGGTTCGTTGTTGTTGTTCGCTAGTGTTCAAGTGGCCATATGGTATGTGCCGCTGAGCCAAGATATCACTGAAGGCCTCGGGTGGCGAACTCGAGTGGGGTGCAGTTGCTGATTCCAAAATCTGTGCTTAAGGTTCAAACGTGTTCTTGTCGTTTTGTTGGGTGTAGACGGAGGGGAACGGGACTAGACTGGGGCATGGATGGATTTTAGGAAAACGTATATAAGGGTCATGTAGGGTATGTCACGGCTCGCCAAGACATCACGAACAGGTACAGCTGGCCGTCTACCTCCGGCCTCAAGGGAAGCTACTAATTTAGACCTGGCGTCACGGTGTACAGGGCATGACCAAACAACGTGCTCTATGTCGTGATAACCTTCACCACAGGCACAGATACCACTTTCCCCGAGCCCAATACGACGGAGATGCGCATCAAATCTATAGTGATTGGACATAAGCCGAGACATCACGCAAATGAAATCTCGACCTACATCCAAACCCATTGAACCACGGGTTCGTCGATACCTTGGGTATAATGGGATGTAACCACCTTCCCAGTTCCCCTCTGGTCCAAGAATTTTGCCAACTGATGATCGTATTCTGACGTACAAATGCAAAAAATTCATTAAAAGCAATTGGTCTTTCATAAATTTCACCGTTTGTTGCGCTCACCTTAGCCAAAGAGTCCGCTTTCTCATTGCCCGGTATCGAGCAATGAGAAGGGACCCACGCTACGCTAAGGTAATCTGAGAAGATTTTTCGGATAAAGCACTCAAATGTTCCCGTATTTTCCCCAGGAAATACGGAGAGTGCTTAACATCTTTCATCGATCGGAGAGCCTCAATGGAACTGAGACTGTCCGTAAAGATGAAATAATGGTCCGTGGGCATTTTTTCGATAATCCCTAGGGTGTACTGAATTGCAGCTAATTTTGCGACGTAAACAGAAGCAGGATTATCGAGCTTATGGGAGACGGTTAAATTGTTATTGAAGATACCGAAGCCAGTGAACCCATCAAGAAGTGATCCGTCAGTGTAGAACATATTGTCGCAGTTGATGTTTCGATATTTATTGGAAAAAATTTTGGGGATCTGCTGCACGCGTAAATGATCCGGGATTCCACGGGTTTCGTCTATCATGGATGTATCGAAAAACACAGTAGAATCAGAAGTATTCAATAAGTTGACACGATTCGGAATATTCGAAGAAGGATTGATATTTTGGGACATGTGATTGTAATACAATGTCATAAAACGGGTTTGAGAATTAAGTTCGATTAACCTTTCAAAATTTTCAATCACAGGACGGTTTAAGACCTCACATTTGATAAGAATACGAGAAGACAGGCTCCAAAAGCGGGTTTTCAAAGGCAGAACTCCAGCTAAGACCTCCGAACTCATCGTATGGGTCGATTGCATGCAACCCAAGGCGATACGCAAACAACGATATTGTATTCGCTCCAGTTTGATCAAATGTGTGTTTGCTGCGGAGCGGAAGCAGAAACACCCGTACTCAATAACAGACAATATCGTTGTTTGGTAAAGCCTTATAAGGTCTCCTGGATGGGCTCCCCACCATTGTCCGGTTATTGTACGAAGAAAATTCACTCTTTGTTGACATTTTTTCATCAGATACCTCACGTGACAACCCCAGGTGCCTTTAGAGTCGAACCAGACACCAAGATATTTGTGTACCAAAACCTGAGAAATCGTTTTACCCATTAATTGTGTTTGAAGCTGAGCAGGTTCATGCTTCCTAGAAAAAACTACTATCTCAGTCTTCTCCGGAGAGAATTCGATACCTAGCTGTAAAGCCCAAGCAGACAAATTGTCCAAGGTATCTTGCAATGGTCTTTGCAAATCGGCAGCTTTGGCTCCTGTATCAGAGATTACACTGTCGTCTGCAAGTTGTCTTATCGTGCATGAATTTGCCAGACATTTGTCAATGTCATTTACATAAAAGTTGTAAAGAAGGGGGCTTAAACATGAGCCCTGGGGAAGACCCATGTAGCTAATGCGAAAAGTTGCCAAATCGCCATGCGTAAAATGCATGTGCTTTTCGGACAGCAAATTGTGCAAAAAATTGTTCAAAATTGGAGAAAATCCTTGTCGGTGAAGTTTACCCGAAAGAATGTCAATAGAAACGGAATCAAAAGCCCCCTTAATGTCCAAGAACGCAGACGCCATTTGTTCTTTGCGAGCATACGCCAGCTGAATATCTGTTGAAAGCAACGCAAGACAATCATTCGTCGCTTTGGCACGGCGGAAGCCAAATTGAGTATCTGATAGTAGACCATTTGATTCGACCCAATGGTCTAAACGACGGAATATCATTTTTTCCATCAATTTCCGGATACAGGATACAGGATTGTAATCGGCCTATAAGAGTTGTGATCAGAAGCTGGTTTCCCTGGTTTTTGGATGGCGATCACCTTCACTTGCCTCCAATCCTGCGGTACAATGTTTTGCTCCAGGAACTTATTGAACAAGTTCAACAAGCGCCTCTTGGCATTGCCGGGTAGATTCTTCAACAAGTTGAATTTGATTCTATCTAATCCAGGCGCGTTATTGTTACAGGACAGGAGGGCAACTGAAAATTCTGCCATCGTAAAAGGTGATTCTATCGCGTCGTGACCCGGAGACGTATCGCGAACAAAGTTTTGCGCAGGAACAGAGTCCGGACATACTTTCCTGGCAAAATCAAGTATCCACCGACTTGAAGACACCTCGCTTTCGTTGACCGTTATACGATTTCGCATTCGTCGGGCTGTGTTCCAAAGAGTGCTCATCGATATCTCCCTCGACGTCTCGTTCACGAACCGACGCAAATATCCGCGTTTCTTTGCTTTAGCCAAGCTTTTAAGCTTGGTATCAAGCTCCGAATACCGTATATAGTCGCCAGGTAGGCCTCCCTTCTGGAAGGCCAAAAACGCGTCGGATCTTTGCGTGTAGACATCGGAGCACTCTTGGTCCCACCACGGAGTGGGAGGCCGTTCATTGATCGTTACGCCGGGATATTTCTTCGTTTGGGCTTGCAACGCGGCGTCGAGGATTAAGCCCGCGAGGAGGTTGTATTCTTCAAGTGGTGGGTGATGTTGAATCGAATCGACCGCTTTTGAAATCATTTCCTCGTATAACTTCCAATCGACATTCCGTGTGAGGTCATACGGAATGTCAACTGGTCGCATGCGAGTTGACCCGTTATTAATTGAAATAAGAATAGGCAAATGGTCGCTACCGTGAGGATCGAGGATTACCTTCCATGTGCAATCCAACCGTAGCGACGTCGAACATAAGGATAGATCCAAAGCGCTTGGGCGCGCTGGAGGTTTTGGGATACGTGTCATTTCGCCGTTGTTCAAAATAGTCATGTCGAAGTCATCGCAAAGGTTATAGATTAAAGAGGAGCGGTATCATTGTAAAGGGAACCCCAAGCCACGCCATGAGAGTTGAAGTCTCCCAAAATCAAACGTGGCGAGGGAAGAAGTTCTATTAAATCAAAGAGCAGCCGTTGCCCAACCTGTGCTCTGGGAGGAATATATATTGAGGCAATACAAAGCTCTTTACCTTGTATTGTCATTTGACATGCGACAACTTCGATGCCTGGAATCGAATAGCACTTTTTAATCCCTAGAAGTACTCCTCCATATGGGGTGTCTCGATCAAGGCGAATAATTTTAAAATCATGGAAGTTGAGATCAATATTTGAAGTAAGCCAAGTTTCACAAAGGGAAAATGCTTCGCATTTGTTTTTATTTATCAAAACATTAAACGAATCAATTTTTGGTAAAATACTTCTACAATTCCACTGTAAAACAGAGATAGAATCCTTCAGGTTAGCAGATGAATTAGGCATCGAAGGATACGATCGCTGCAAGGAGGGGCCATTGAGCAGTCAACTGCTTCAAAAATGTTCCAACTGTTGGGAGGAATGCTGTAAGAAAAACTTACTTTTATTGGATCGGGTACATTGAAAGATTCAAAAATCCAGTCCACAATGTCAGAAAATTTCACCAGTCTAGCATTTGATTTTTCCACTGGATGAGCCAAAGGAACAACTGGGGTTTTAGATGTTCCAGGAAGTGCTGGGAACTCCTTCTGGGACTTTAAATTTGCAAGCCCAGGAGGAGTTTGCTTCGGTTTTTCCGCTGCACTTTTAGGTTTGTTTGTACCATTGATTTCACTTTGGAAAATCTTTGGACCTTTTCGGGGAAGTTTAGGAGAGGAAATATTTTTCCTCTTTCTAGACTCCCCAGGATTGGCATAGGATGTTTCCGCTGGTGAATCGTCAGAATCGGTTTCATCAGAGGACAACAGATCGAAGGGGTTCAAAGTAACGAGAGAAGTGGTAACGGTCTTCTTCAGCATGTCAGCGTAGGAACGCTTTGAACGCTCTTTGAGAGACCGTTTTATTTTATCCCTGCGCTGCATGTACACCGCACATGTCGAGAGCTCATGCAGATTTTCCCCGCAGTGAATACACTTTTCAGCGTTTACACTGCAAGAATCTTCCGCATGAGACTCCCCACACTTGCCACAACATGCCTTATTGCAGCAGTAGGCGGCTGTATAGCCTAACTGCTTGCAATTCAGGCAGTTCATGACGCGGGGCACGTAGAGCCTCACAGGGAGACGAACCCGGTGGATCGAGATGTGGCTTGGTAGTGCAGACCCGGCGAACGTAACTCGAAAGGGGGCTGACGGAGTGTAAACTTTTTTGTCACCGACGAGCGATACCGACCGCAATTGCTTGCAGTCGAGCACCTTCGCATCGGGACATGTGCTGTTCTTGAAGCAACCTTTAGCACTTTTCAATATAAACTCCACGGAAAGACTCGAATCGGTCACGACACCGTCGATCTCCACATCTCTAGCGGGTACATAGACACGGTATTCCCGTGTAAAGAGCTCGGAGCAAGCTATATCGTTGGCCTCTTTAAGGTCATTGACCACGACACGGAGCTTGTTCGGCCTGATTTTAGAAATTTCAGTCACAGCTTTATAGTGTGACGTCAGGTCTTTCGAAATCTGTAATATATTCAATGATTTCGATTTCGGCCCTGCTTTAGGCCTGAGGTAAACTGCCACTGGAAGCGTCGATCTGTCTGGATACAACCTGACCCGTGAGGAAGCTGAAGAATTAACAGTAGAAGGAGGGGTAGGAGGGACAGGGTCGGGGGGATTCGAGGATGGAGGTGCGGGAGGTGGGGGATCTACATCCATCGCGCTAAAACTAGCGCGCCGATGGGACAGACAAGAAGCACGTACCTTCCTTTTCTTTTCTCCTTCGTGTTGGATAAACGTCCACAGGAGTACACTGCACTCACCACCAAATCGTTCGACAGCAGGCAGCTACGAAGCGACACAGTTACACAAAGGCACTTGACCTTGAATGCGAAACAGCAATCTAAACAAAAGACACCGGGCCCGGTCAAAGAATGCCAGCACTTGTGCACACGTTTTGAATTTTATCGGAGCGAATTCGAAACACAACCGATGCTGATGCGTGTTCGGCACAGAATGATAAAGTCTTGTTGTTGCCAAAGTAATCGTTTAATGTGCGTAAAAATTATCGAATTTCCGTTTGTTAAATATTGAGTGCTTTTCAATTCAAGTCTCATAAACTGAAAACATGGGGTATTGAATTGTTGACAGTGTGACAGAAGTCAGCGGTTTAAACCAACAAGATATACAACACCGGTGCGGAGAACGAAAAGTTGGTCTATATTAGCTGGTTCTATTCAGGTTTCGCTGGTGTAAATATAGTATAAATTTGTTTCAAAAATAGACCACCGCTGAAGATGCCCTTAAGTAGAATCCCGACAGCATATTTGAACATTTGTTTGAATATTTCTGAAACATTTCTTCGAATCTAGGTGATGAAAAAGTGATAATTATTGTTTGCCATTCCTACTGGTTCTGAAAAATAATCCGTCGAATTTGGATTTCTTTCCTTTGAAAGTACATTTTCGTTACCGCTATCCTTTATGACAACAAATTTACACATATCCATTCTGCGCCTGTTAAGCTACCTGTAATGCAAGTGTGTTGGCTAAGTTCCCAAGAATCACGATATTACCATATTCCCCACACGCACGCTCAGTATAGCAGTGACAAACACCGCAAACAGCCAACGCCACTAGCGGACAGCAGCGTCATTAACAAATATATAGAACTACGTAGAACTACGTGAACAATAGGTAAAACATAAATTTCTGTACAAACACTTATAAGTATGACTTTAAAATTAACATTTTCGTGAACCACAAATTAAGAGCTTTTGATTGATGTATATATAATCGTTGTCCGATTCATTTAAAGAAAAATCATGTTTCAAGATGGCTTGACTTAGTTTTTTGAAAATTTCTCGGAAACCACCTAACCACAAATTACCACAAATTGGATTTCGAACTCACAAATTAACCACTAAATATTGGTGATAGAAGAATTAAAAAAAATTACTTTGTCAAGCCATCTTGATAGGGTAACTGCTCCTATATTCATCTCAGTACCTATATTCATCTCATGACGCCTTTTTGATCAATTTATCGTCAAATTTAACCATATATTCAACGTTAAACTTTCAGCCACTTGAGAAAATCGAGAAGCAAATAAATTTCCTTTCAAAAATTTGTAGAAATTTGACGGTAAATTGGACAAATAAGAGAAATAAGATGAATATAGGTGCACCAAGCTGTTGAGATGAATAATGGAACGATTGCCCTTTATGCCAAGTCTCTGCAAAAATCTGCACACGTTCAGAGAAAGTCTGTTCAAATATAAGGAGACTCTGACAAAAATCTGCAGAAACTATTAAAAACCTGCAAATATCTGCTAATAGATAAAAATCTGCACACGGACTAAAAATCTGCGTTTTGTAGACAAATCTGCAAATTTGGTTTTCCTGATTTAGACTGATATCTAGATCTAAGTCTTGATATGAGATTTCATTTGAATTTGGATTTAGACCTGGATTTCAACCTGCATTTGAAATGGAAATTAAACCTGTATTTGGGACTCGACTAAATCTCTTTTTAATACGGATTTGAATCTGGAATTCAATTGTAATTTGGAATTGGAATTGAGTTTAAGTTTGGATTTCTTTCTGGATTTGAATCAGTATTCGTAATTGCTTTCATATCTCGAATGGTAATTGGATTTCAATTCAGATCTAGAGCTTAATTTTAGACTGACATTGGATTTGAATTCGTGTTCGAGCCATATAGATTCCGATTTGGTTCTGAATTTAAAATAGGATTTGTATCAGAATTTGGATCTAGAACTGGATTAGAAATCGAATTTCTGCTTGGATTCCAATCTTAATCAATTTGAATGTGAATTGAAGCAGATTTTGTATATCTATTAGAACTCGGATTTGAAATAAGAGCTCGAGTTTAGAATTTATTTCTGGAATAACATTTTGGAGTTCGAACTAACACCGCTATTAACTACAGTCTCCGACTGAATGGACGTTACAACCAACATGGCTACTCCGTATAGAGTTATTGGAACAAACCGTTCTATGTGGAACAATTGAGGGCCTAATCTTCCACCTGGCATCGTCAGTTTTTATACGGATGGCTCGAAAAAGGGATCCCTAACGGGATCTGGTATAAACGGATCCGGTATCAGGGAAACGTTTTCCCTGGGCAAATGTACCACCGTTTTTTTAACAGAGATATATGCCATATATATCTGCGCAAAAATGTGTCTGAAACGCATCTACAGACAAGCGAAAATCGGTATATTCCCGGACAGTCAAGCAGCACTACTAGCACTTAAGTCCGTCAAATGCGCTTCCAAACTTGTTTGGGAATGCATTGAAACTCTACGGGAACTCTCCCGGCAGAAGTCAGTTTTTCTGTTTTGGGTGCCCGGACATTGCGGAGTCGAGGGTAATGAACAAGCTGACTAGCTAGCAAGACAGGGATCAACTCAGCGGTTTATTGGCCCCGAGCCGTTTCTGGGTACATCCAATTCCGCTATCAAAAGCGAACTACTAGCTTGGGAAAGGCTAGAAATAACATCCCAATGGCAACAGGTACAGGGTTGTAGACAAGCTAAAATGTTAATCTATCCGAACCTCACAACCGCCAGAAAGTTACTTAGTCTTAATCGTAATGAACTACGGATAATCACGGGACTCCTTACCGGACACTGTCCCGCTTTTTATCATTTAAAGATAATCGGTGTAGTGTTGAAAGACACTTGCTGATTCTGTAAATCTGAACCAGAGAGTTCAGAGTATTTGGTTTGCTTTTGCGGAGCTCTTGCTTTCTCTAGGTACAACTTCTTAGGAAGTTACCTTTTAACTCCATACCAAATATGGAGCTCAAATCCCAAGCAGGTCATTAGTTCTACTCCATCAATAATACGAGCAATCCGTAACCTGTGCACAGCAATCGGGGCCCGGCACAAAAGACAATCAGCAAGAATGTCGCACTGGCATGTCAGAACCCAGTGCCCTACTGGCATACAGAAAAAAACGTTTTGATCTGCATCTAAATTTATGCTTGGATTTGGGTCTGGTGTTTTTTTTTGTAGATTTGCGGTCGAATTCGGATTATAATACGGATTCGAGTCTGGATCTGGATTTATCCTGGATTTGGATTTATATTCGTATTTAGTTTAGATTCAGATAAAAAAAATGGAATTCGAATCTTTGTAGAATCCAGCCCATTCGATGATAATGTTGAAAATGTTCAAACACTTCCTTCCGTCACGTTGAAACCTCGATTAATACTTATTGACAGAAAACAGGCCCTCAGACAATAAAACAGGTCAGAGGGACGCTTAGTTGGAACTTCACCATGGAATTAAGATCGGCGATAATATTGGTAGGAAAAACAAGTATCGGAGCAGTTAGCGCAAAAAAAGTGAAAAGCATACAAACAAGCACAAATAACAATTTAAACATAACACCCGGCAATGTCACAAAACGTCAATATATCTCGTCGTACCTACAAGAGTGGTTAATACAAAAAAATCTGGATTCGTATTTCGATTTGGATCCGAATTTGGGTTTTGAAATTGGATCTGAATTTTAATCTAGATTTGGATCTCTATTTGGATTGTGAATGGAATCAGGTTTTTAGCCTAGACAGTAAAAAAAAATTACATTACTTTAAATGCACATAAATGGAGCATTGGAAACCACGTTATATTCCGTGTGTCATTATATTCACATGCAAAGTAAATGAATGTATTGTGAATTTGCATGCATATTTATATTCGAAGCTTTAAGGTTATATCAATTAACGTACAAATTTACATGGCTTAAAACGATTCTGTATTGTACATTATTAACGGTGTGAAAATGTATATGTTTTTCACTTTATGTGCTAAAAATCGTTATGTGCTTTCATTTGTATTAGTTGTAAATTTCATATTTTGGTACTGTGTAGATTCTGATTGTATTCGCATTTGCAATTCGTTTTTTTTTTTGTATCTGGTTGTGGATTTCAAATGCAACTTGGAGTTGATTTGAACTAAGATCTAAATTCGAATTTCTTTTTGTTACTGGATTTCGATTTTGGAGCTCTAAAATTTTATGTACAACAGCCTATTTATTACTGCAAACATGTTAAGTCATGGCATCAAAATAGGTCAACAGTATCCCCTAAAAGTGTCACCAAATATTGGTTGGCCACATCGCCTCGGTAATTCCCTTCCTGATCCCGAACGACCAAGATAAAAATCGAAAAGCTAACCCATGAACGCTGCAGTGAAGGCTGCCTGAGAACGTTGATGGCTCAATAACAATAATAATAAAATCGATAAATGTCCAACCGTTCCAGAGGACCTCTTCGTTTCGTTCCCGAAAAAGAGACACACCAAAGAGCGAGTTTAGTCCTGATGTTTCGAAATATGCTACTACTGCCGTTTCTCACAAGTCCACACGAGTGGACTTGTTTCGTTCGATCGACGATAATCTTGTGTTTTTTTTTTCGTCGTTTCATTGTTCCGATCCGATGACTTTCCCCAAGTTGAGTGGGTGGAAGTCGTCGTTGCCAAAATGCCTATCTCAGTAGCCTCTAGACCAGTAGTTGCCAGGAACGACCGGAAAGAAGCTCATATATCATAGCTATGTGTGTGTGTAGGAATTTGTTGGAAGCAGCAGATCGTAGCAGAAGACGGACTTCTCCGGGGTTGGGTTTTATTCAACGCTTGGGGTACTTCTACCTTAATGTGTGCAGAGAAATAAACATGAAATTAAATTAATATCGTTGACCAATGAGGCAATAAATCTACTGCACACGAGGACTTGCCTCCATTTTCGATGCAATCGGTTGTGGTGCTTCAGCGGTTACTGCGTTTAGTTATGCGGTAAGAACCGACGAACGTTCGCTCGGTTTGCTTGGATTGTTTGTGAAGGTGGAGAAAAAAAAGACGGCAAAACAACAGCTTGCTGAGTCCGTTGGTGATTTATGGTGCGTTTAGAGTTTTGAATAAAAATACTTCAACAGAGTACGTACGTAGTACGTGGTATAGAGACTAAAGACGACTGAAGCAATTTTTCCCATTCGTCCTGGCGAATAAACTTCTTGAAATAATATGAATAGCGAAGGCAATCACCATCGCCATCCTTTTCTCCGCAGCTTTTCTATTGTGTGCAACACTCTCCCGGTCGGCTAGGGTGCCCCACAGTTCTTCTGTCAAATCCACAGCAATGCCATTCATCTACCTTTCGCTCGCGCCCCTCCTCCCAACCTAGCCGACTCCGGAACCGGATTCAGCCAGCAGCCGGCAGCCACGGAAGTTTTTCGCCTTTTGTGAACCAGTTTCCGACGAGCGTGCTTTCGCTGGCTTCCGTTTCACACCTTCTCTCTGGCTGCTTTTTCACTCCTATCCATTTTTCCGATCGCGCGAACAAACTGGCAAAGCACAAATTTGTGGCGCGAAGGGCCTCGGAAGTCTCGGCGGCGGTGCAAGGCATTAGGTCAAGGCGTCACTAGTGCGAGCGGAACAATGAATCGAGGAGGCCCAGCAGAAACGTTGGGAAACGTGTTACCAACAACGGCCAGGCCACACACTTTCCGAGCAATTGCCGGACTTGGAATCGTTTCGGTGGCTTCTGATCTGCTTTGAATACATCGTTTGGGGTCGCCCGAAAAACCAACTGACACTGGAAGCAGGAGCTTAGGGTAGAGAGCCTAGTTTATAGACAAGTCGTAGTAGAGTAAGTAAAAGCAGTCGGATTTTATCTTAGGAGCTAGGAACGGAATCACGAGACATTAACCTGTCTACTTGGATAGGTTCTCAAATCATCATCTACTGCTGCAGTGTCTATTGCTTTCGCTCCACGGTCGGTTGCTTTACGTCGAAAGCCATGGCAGAAGCTATTGTTCCCCTTTTTGGTGCTGCCAGTGCCAACAACGCCGCCAACGGTCGTGAAAATGGCTGCCAACAATGGCCGAGCGCGTGAAAAAGGGCTTCTACCACTCCGGGGGCTGTACGTCCTGTCTGCCGGTCGGTTAGACTGTTTAGTAACGCCCAAACAGCCCCTAGAGCTCTCCGAAATGGGCGAGATAAAAGGAGTAAAATTATTATTGCTTGCTGGAAGTTTTCCAATTTAAAATACGATATTGTTAGCAATAAATTTTTGAATGTTCCACTTTGTCGCTGGAATTAAAACAAATTTAGCATCTGCTGAGTGTCTGCTGAAATGTGAACTGTGGCTATTGTTTTTTGTTGGTTACATTTTCAAACAATGCTGGTCTGAAAAGGAAGTTAATTTTTTTTTTCAGATAAACTCTGTTGCTGTTGCTATCATAATAAAGACAACGGGGGCTTAAGCTAAATTCGAGTTGAAAACTATCCTAACTGCTAGCTTTAAACCGACATCCCAAGCTGTGCCATTGTCGGTCGGTTCCGAAAGGGTCTTTTTTATCAAAAATCTACAATCTTGCACTGATCAAAACAGTACCTTCGGCCACGTATCAGCAGGAGGACCCGGGAAGAGTCAAGTCAGTTAGCAGCAGCCAGCAGCAGAGAACGTGCTGATTGTGGTGTGGCCTGGTGCCTGGTGAGTGATTTTTATTGGAAATTTTCCGGCTCGTATAGTTCAGTTTAAAACGAAAGCATGATTTATCCATCGTAGAGAGCTCATCCTCGCACTTGATTGCAGAACGTGGACCCCATGCTGAGGTGAACTATATTTTGCTTCCCCCATTAGAAAAATGGTAAACGTGAGAAGTGAAAGGTTGCCTCCACTCCCCACTCCCAGAGGAGGGTTTCTCCTATCGCCGGTGTTGCTCTATTTTTCGGACCAGCACCAGAATGATTTATGGTAGAAGTGCTTATCGCGTGTGCATCTACTTGTGGGCTGCTCGTTGGAAAATTTGCCATCAATTCCGGGTATAAATAACACCCGACGCTCCCATGTTTTTTTTTCTCTCTTCTACTTTACCTTAATCTAGTCCTTTGAATCCCCCCTTGGCGAACTTTCGGTTCAGTAAATTACGATTAGTTTCCTTCTTCGGTGCTGATTATGAAATATTTATGCCATCATAAAGCACTCAATAATTCATCACTTCTCCGTCAGAGCGCGTTACCCATGAATGAATCTGCCTACACCCCCCCTGCCTAGCATTGAGTGAAATCGAGGGAACGACGACCGTCATCATTTGGAGTGCAAAATAAATATCGCCATCCATAATTAACGGGAAATTGCGCACAGGACAGCAGGGCAGCAGGGGACAGAGGCGGTCGACTGTGACCGCGGATTTCAAGATTCTGCAAACGGAGCTAATTAATCAATCACCAACTTTGGATCAGCTCGGAGCGATTCAGCCAACCTTGAGTGCCGCGCGTACGGGAGAGCGAAATTGCTTTTATTAATCGCAGTCAACTAACGAAGCTCAGCGATTTCCGAAATGATGGAAATATTACGCCCCTGCTTTGAATATTAATCACTGGAAAACGTAATTGGTTTAGGAGAAACTATTATTTAGAAAAAAGTTGCAGAATTGGTCAAAATTAGAAACCATTTGAAATACACGTTGTAAATTATAGGACACATAAATTTTGAACTTTGAAGTTCCAAATTACTTAGAAACTTAAAAGTTCTGGAATCCGAAACTTAAAAACGAAAAATAAAATACTACAAAGAACACAGGTTGTATGAAATGGTGACGTAGTACTAAACATAGCAATTGAGGGGTTATATACATATTTGCTCGAGAAAAAAGAGGAGTGTTTGGATTTTTTTTTAAGCCTGTAGTACCTTTTATACTGCATGAAAGTAGTAATTTTCTGAAACTTCAGCTATTTAACAACATGTTTCAAGCGCTAAACATTGCATTCAAAAATTTTTTCGGCAAAGTCGGCTTCCTAGTTACAAAAGTTACTGTGTCGACTTTGACAACTGGGTTTATTCTCAGGCTTCCTATAAATTCGTCTTCATGATATATTCTACAACAAGCGAATAATTTAAACGATCATTTTTTAACATTGTGCCCGATGTTGACAATTTCATGTACTACTACCTGGGCTTTTCTTCATGAATCGAAAAATTGCAACTTCGACCACTTTATGGCACGTGCACCCGAAGTCCGATTGAGCTGACATTTTGCATGGGTACTCTTTTCGAGAAGACAAAATGTTTTAGCACTACTTCTAAGCAAAATTAGAAAGTCAATTTTTTTATCACATATTCCAAAATGTCTGAAAATTGATATTTTTTATCAAAAATTTCGCCCATCTCATTAAATCATCGTTTATTTAGGGGCAAACTTGGAATAGTAGGAGGGTGGTATTCAAGACACGACCGCCTGACGTTGACTACCGTATTATTATATTCCATTAAAACAAATAGTAGAGGGAATTGCAACGCTTTTTTTACAAAACTTCGAGGCACCAAATGGTACCAGTTGCCGATTATTCTTGTTTACTGGTTAGTCCGTTCAGAATTCCAGCCATTTTAGTATTTTGAAGTAGCCATGTACTACTAACAGCCACCAGCATTACGGGTGAAACCGGCACGAGATGACCAGTACTATTTTGTCTTTCCTCCTTTCAGCTGCCAACAACTAGCGTCCGTATGTACCCGGTACGGTTTAGTAATGAAACTGATGGGGTGAAATGTTCGAACGGTACCTTTCATACCAAGGCTTCGTCAGTTAGTTAGAAAGAAGGAGGGACTAAGTATAAAATGGAATGACAAATAACGCAAATAAGCATCGAAACAGAAATTGACAACAACATTAACAACAAAGTCAGATCGATTGTATCCGTTAGTGTCGACTGTGCTTGGGAAGAGAGGTGGTGATTGGCTGTATTATTTAGACAATCGATATTAATTACCAATTTTTCAATAGTGTATCTCAAACAATAGTTTGTTTTTGTTACATAAATTTAACCGTAAAAAAATTGCTGATCGATTGATGCCAAAACCTCGAAAACCTGATTATAAATGACTGAAAAATAAGCGCTCAAAACCTGACCACTCTTTCCTGGTTTTCCCTGGTTGAATTACTAGATTTTCAAATTCAGGCGCCTAACTTCGATATAGACGTTAGTCAACGTCAAAAACCCTCTTGGTCTCATTTTGAAGGGCACATTTCACTCGACACATGGAAAAAAAGTTGCAAAGTATTTGAGTTTGACGTAGAATTACGTCTTAAGTATAACACTCAGTAGTCACGCATTAAAGGTACTAGCGGAAATTTAGTCTTCTTGTTGACAATCACTGCGGCAAGAGGATAATTTACTGGTAACTCTATCGGTTTCGAATATCTCGCAGCCTTCTGTAGACCAACAAACGAAACCGGCTGTGTGAGAAGTACCGTCGTACAGGCAAGTCCTTTGTAAAGTCTGAAACGAACCGTCTTTTTAAGGACGACCATATATTCTCACATCTGAGTACCACAGAAATTATGATTTTACTATCAAGAAACGGGGTTCTTTTTGCTACTAAGAACTGTTAGTGTCATAGTAGGAAAATACAGCACTCGTGATTGGTCCGCAGAACAAGCTAATTTTTCTGTATTGCAAATTACCAATGAACATATCGTCGGCTTCGTGCAACACTGGAACAACTCAAAATTTTGCATTTTTGAGTTTTTGATGACAAACGATGCGAAATCTAGTCAAGTTTCAAAATTCCCAAAAATCCCAGAGTTATGGGTAGTAGTGCCTTTGCTGCACAATTCGAAATTTCTCCATAAAGTTAGTAAAAATAAGGTTTGAACTTGGACAGCGTGCTCATAATATGTGCATAATAGACCTAAAAGTGTTTAATAAGGATTGATAATCTTAAACTTCCAAGTTTTTTGAAAATCGAAGAATAAATTTTCGACGCAAATTTTCAAACGCGTTTTTCTCGAAACTATGATTTTTGAGTTGTGCCAGTTTGCACGAAACTGACGATATGGTTCGTAGGGTTTTACAGTTGTAGTATCTTTTCCGGTTGTGGGTTCCTCTGGTGAAGCTCTACCATCTTGCAGCATCATAAACTACAAACAGTCTCCGTTTATATGTATCTTTGGAAAGTTTCCAACCATATTTTCGCGAAACGACAATGCCTTTTGCTTCAATTGCGTTTGCGTAAGTTCAATAAAAAAAATCTTTTTATGTTTTTTTTTTTTGCAACAGGGTCTGAACAAGAACCTATTGATCGATTTCCTCAAACCTAATGCAACTTGCAAGGAACACATTGATATAAGACACGCTGTCGTAACTCTACGTTATCTTTCCGGTCATGTCTTGTAAACAACCTCTTCAATTTTTTTTTATATTTGAAGAAATTGAATTTGCAAACATGATATATATTTGCAAACATGATATATATTATAGTAGTTTTGATAATTATATATATTCAAAACCCGTTTTTGTCGGAACTGCACAATTATGAAATTAAACTGAACATACTCTTTTTTTACTCTTTCTCACAATCCACCAGAATTGAACTGAAACAAATTAATCTTTTTTACTATAAAATTTTTTATTACAGGTTATGGAAAAAATAACCCACAAATGAAAAGTGAGCGGTGAATGGAACCCTCACGGTGAATGGGCACTGTACGGTACATATTAGAACCCCTCATTCAAAGGTTCTTTTTTTTTAAAGATTATTTTTAATTCTGCCAGTTTCCAAACTTTTCTGCATTGCAAAATTTGCATCTAAGACCTCTCCATTCTAAGGTTGCTATTTCGAAATTTTTATTCAACTTTCATATTCATACTGTCCATACTAACAATATCGCCCAATTACAATTCCCTGGAGAGAACTTTCATACGTTACTCACACCAGTTTTATTATAACAGGGACTTATTTTTGTTAGAAGGAGAGTCAACAAGGGTACTTGGTGGGGAGCCTGAGAATAAACCCATGCTAAAGTTCTTTGGCAAGATTCGAACCCACTACCACCCGCTTACCAAGGCGGACTCTGTAATCTTGCGGCTACGGAGCTCCCCGTATACAATTCTTGGTATTCGAAGCTTTATAATTAAGAATTTTAGAAAGAGCAGTTCTGGAATAAGCAATATTGAACATATAGAAGATACGGTGGAAAGAGTTCCGATTGTATTTGTGGTTCCATCCCAAAGTTTTTTTTCCAAAACTGTATACCCCAAAACTCTTCCTATTTCTAATCCAGATTTTTTTTTTCAGAATTCCAAATTTCAGTTTTTTGATTGTGGATCTCCTCTGTTCCAAAACTTAGTATTTCAAAACTATACAATCGTTTTCATTCAAAAACTCTTCATTCTAGAACACTTCTTTCCAGCATTCTCATCCCAGATATCTCCTTTTAAAAAATCTTTAAACTATAACTCTGTATTCAACAATATCTCATCAAAGAAATTCTGTATCCAGAGCCCGCTGTTTTTTTCAATCTTTTCAAATAACAATTTTCGATCCTAATTTTTTTTTTATCTAGATCTATATATTCAGAGTTTGTCATTCCATAATTAATAGTTAAAGACTAAAACTCCTCAACATATAACTATCCACTCCATAGTTTCCTATTCCAGAACTCCTTGTGAAATTTGTTATTTCAGATACGCAGGAAAATATTTTGTTGTTATTTCATATCTAACTGAAGAACCACTTATTCTGAAATGCATGTGTCGTTCAGAAAGTTCACAATGCAGAAGTCATGTTCTTCAACATTTTTTTGAAACTTCTCATTACGGAAGTCATCAGCCATGTTATATCACTTCTCATATCGGAAATCTTCAATCAATGACTTCTCATGTTGAATTTGAATTTTATTTTGCACCTTGTTATTGCAGAAATTTTTATTCAGAAACTTCTCAGTTGAAATCTATTTCCTTCCTCCTTACACTTAATTTTTCTATTCAAAATTTGTTGTTCAACAGATTATTAATACAGATTATTGTTTTCTTTACTGGTATGCATTCTGTAAAATTGGAAATGAAACTGACAAATGTTGCTTCAGATTTCAAACGATAATAACAACATAACATAACATAACATAACGAGCATTCCTAGCACAGACGACATGAATAGACACCAACCATTCCCTGTGATATTCTCTGCATCAATATAAAAAAAAAATACAGAGTCTCCCCGTCCCAATAGGTCAATTTATGTTTGCTTCCATGAACTCAGACTGATTTGATGTCTCGAAAGTAAAGGTTTTTCGAAAAGTTTGAAACAACCCCTTTTTCTGAACAAATTCTAAACCAGCCGCTAGTTTCTCGCCGTCTATCATTGCAGCGGGCACGACTTCTATTCGCGTGCAATCAAAACTGCAATTCTGCTACTGATGGTGATTGAAAGTTTGTCTCATAAATATGATTATCATGAAAACTATGAAATCCTCAACAAGAATTGAAAATTTTTGCAACGGTTATAAGTTAATTTTATTTATTTTTATCTTCGATATTCACTAAATAATCGTAACCGATATAATATCGAACGTTCCTTAAAATGCTAATTTGTAGAAGATAAAGAACCGGTGAGTGCTTATGAATTTTTGTCTACTTACTGAGATCTTTTGAGAATCTGTTTTTTACTTTTCAACGTTGTTAAATATTTCTTTATTTTCAACTTCACAAATAAAATAATATAAAGGGTGATTTTTTTGGAATTTGGTTTTTCTTTAAAAAAAAAACGCATAAAAAACTGTATGAAATCTTTATTTGAGCCGATAAATTGGTTTATGCCATTTACTTTTTAAAGATAATTTCATTCAAATGTTGGCCACGGCTACATTTTAAATGGTCCATACGAAAAGTCCAATTTTGGGTCACTTTTTCGAGCATTTCAGCTGGTATTTCGCGAAAAACGCGTGTAATGTTGTCTTCCAAGGCTGGAATTGTTGTTGGCTTATCCGTATAGACGAGAGACTTAACGTAGCCCCACAAAAAAAAATCTAGCGGTGTTAAATCGCATGATCTAGACGGCTAATTCACCGATCCATTTCGTGAGATGAATTGCTCACCGAACTGATTCCGCAATATGTCCATTGATTCGCGCGATGTGTGGCACGTTGCTCCGTCTTGCTGAAACTACATGTCAACAAGATCCAGCTCTTCCATTTCCGGAAGAAAAAAATCAGAAATCATCGCGCGATAGCGAGCGCCATTGACCGTAACGTTGCGATTTTGATCATCTTTGAAGAAGTACGGACCAATGATGCCTCCAGCGTGTAAACCGCACCAAACCGTGCATTTTTCTGGGTGCATTGGCGATTCTTGTATTGCTTCTGGTTGCTCTTCGATCCAAATACGGCAATTTTGCTTATTAACATAGCCGTTTAACCAGAAATGAGCTTCGTCACTGAACACAATTTTTCGGTAAAAAAGTGGATTTTCGGCAAGTTGCTCTAAGGCCCATTCACCAAAAATTCGACGCTGCGGCAAGTCGTTCGGCTTCAATTCTTGTACGAGCTGTATTTTTTAAGGCTTTACACCAAGATCCTTTCGTGAAATCTTCCATGTAGTCGAATAACACAAGCCCAATTGCTGCGAACGGCGTTGAATTGACATTTCACGGTCTTCCACTACACTGGCTGATACGGCAGCAATATTTTCTTCTGTATAAAATGGTCGTAATGCGCGAAAAACAATTTTCACAGAGGACGAATTTCGGTAATAAAATTCGATTATTTGTAAGCGTTGTTCAGGCGTAAGTTTGTTCATAGTGAAATGGCAAAACAAAGTGAGTACATTAGACGTTGACAGCTGTCAGAATTGAGAAAAAATTGTGTTAATTTCCATTGAAAAATCTAGATGCTTCGTGTTTATATCAGAAAAACGCAAAGGTAAAGTCGGACCGATGAACAGATAACCACGGCTAAACGTACCGTTGAATGCGGAATGTCCGTAAAAAAAAAGCTTCCGCTATTTATCAGTTTTTTGCGGATAAGGTCATATATTGTTATTAATTCTACAACAAACGGTGAAAATTGAACTGTTGGTGAATGCATAAGTGAATCACGTGCAATGGAACAACATTTTTCTTTTTACATATTACCACCTCCATATGTTCATTTTACCCACACGTGTTCATTTTACCCCCAAAAAACTGCTTTCGAAAATGCTCATGAAAACTACGAAAAATACTATATTTGAGTACTTCTTCTTATTTTTTTGTATTAACCATTAGTGGCTCAGTTAATGTGCGCTATCGACTCATAGTTGTAGTGTTAAACTGTGGAGAAAATTGGGAAGTGGCTTAGGGTTCCATTTTATCACCCCTTCCCCTACAGGTTTCTTCATTTGCATTGAATATGATATATGCATATGCATATGAAAGTGTATAATTTCAATCCAACATATTTTAAGGCAAATAGGTATATGTTAGGGTGGCAATGACTGTATGGAAAAAATCATCATCGAATATCAAAAACCGTATGTCTATCTCGTTTATTGGCCCAAAAAACCATCTATGCAAAATTTCAGCTCGACCGATCGACGATTTTTCGACCCTCGAAAATCTACCAAGGCAGGAGGACTGAGGAGTACATGAAATTGGGAAAATCGAAACTTTTTATCGATGCCAAATGTCTTAAAAATACTTAAAACGTCGAGATTTAGTGTTAACTCGAAAAAATATTTTTGATCAAAATCGACCTTCTGGGACTTTTTGGGCAACCGAGAGCTTAATATGGAATATTCTAAAACTGGCTTCTGGTCATTTGCAAAACTTGTTCCAAACCAGATGTAAATTATTTTAATATTCATTAGGTATCTTAAACTTGTTTTTCATTAGAGTTGTTTGTAGCTAACCAAAATTTGAATGTAACCAATTGGAGTACAGCGGGCTAGGAAGGAATTTTTATTTTTCCAAATTTTTCACATTTTGGGCTTCGCTATAGTTTAAAAAGCTAATCAGTTACGCTTTATTAAATATATCTTTGTTCTTTAAATTATTTAATTTATCAAAATATGCTAATAATTTATAAGAGCGTGAATTAAATTTTAATTCAAGTCACTTCTGGCATGTTTGAGACATGTTCGAATTAAGTGGAAATAATCAATGTTCAATTTATTGTTTTGAAGTAGAATACTTCTCTCAGGAAGTTCGGCTACATAGGGATGTGAAAAAACCGAAAAAAGTGAAAAATATGTCCAATTTCAAATGCTAATAAATCGGTTAGTATCCCATGGATTTCCTTCGTTCTTGCAGCAACAGATTGTAAAATCTTCTAAGATTCTTCTCAAAATAAGATAATTGTAATTTTATTATTCGCACTATTGTACTATTGAAAATAGTCAAGCCTTGTCAAAACGAAAAATTCGACCTCTGATTGGTCGTTATATGCTTGCTTCCCAAGCACGGTAGACAGGATCATATACCTTGCAATTGAAAACATGCTATTTGGCCTATATAAGAGCCTGTTTCAGCCGGAGCCGCTCATAATAGTTCTAGACAGCGACAACAGCAGTCTTCCTTCCTTAGCAGCAGCACTAGCCCTGTGGTTGGTCACCACGTCTCAGGAGCAGCGCGGTTTTTCTCAGTGTGTGTCGCCAGACTGCCATTATTCCTCCCGTGTTGGGGCAGCATGAAGATTGCCATCAGGAAATCCAATTTTGGAAATCAAAATGCCTTTTTCAAGGCAAATAAACAACTCATTGAAAGTTAATAATTTTTGACAACGCAAGCAAGCATTCTGTGTTGGATCCTAGCAATTTAAATCTGTCGCACCCGTCTAATTTACTGAATGTGAAATAGCTTCCACAGTGCATGTTGTCCGTGTATCTTAATTCCCCCACTGTTAGAGCAGCTCAAAGGTTGCGATCAGCAACCGATTTTGAACCGCAAAATGCCTTTTTCAAGGCAAATAAACAAGTAATTGAAGACTAATAATTTTTTGGCATCAACACAAGCAGACATTCTGTGCGGGATGCAATCAAATTCTGTTGTAGTTGTCTAGTTTTTACTTTATTGAGTTAACCCCCCACTGTAGGGGCAGCGCAAAGGCTGTGATAAGCATAACCGACTTTGAATAACAAACTGCCCTGTTAGAACGCGTTCACAAAGACAGTTAGGCCTCTGCCATGGTGAACGCGAACACAAGCGATGGGGCGAGAAACTTGCCGTAGGTAAATAAACAACTCTCTTTACGGCTGTTCGGCAATCTGGATTTTGGCAATCGAAACTTCTGCTGGCTGTCTGATTTTCAGTGTGAAAACAGCCTTCAACTTTGTTGTCAGAGTGCCTGA